>NW_010161641.1:73251-86704 GCF_000695765.1 Mesitornis unicolor | reverse complement strand
CCAACCGAGCGATTCTGTGATTCTGTGTAAGTTGGTGTGCTTGGCTCCATATTTTGGTAGGAGGAATATCACAGACCAGTATCTTAGGTTTGCTGGGGAAAAGGTGCTGGGCTGTGATCCTGAAAGTAGATGTTAAAACCGCTATTGCAGTTAAGCACAACGTCCATCAGAGACGACTCTGTGTGCCAGGCTGGCATTTCTGGTACCTCCAACACCGGGAGGAGTCTGCCTGCGCTAGTTGTATTACTGCTTGCTCTTTGGACAGGCACCCTGAAGGACTCTTGTGAAGTTGATGAACAGATTTATACTGCTAATTTGGACCAAACAGAGCAGGCAGAGCAGCCTCCCGTGCTGCAGTATGTATGCACATAAAATTAGTAACAAAACCTATATTGGTGCTATTTCTGGATTCCTGCAGTGATTTCCACGTGTCATCATGACACTGCTGCTTGCTCTTCATCCTCTTTTCAATGTGTGTGTGTAGATAGGATGGGCAAGAGAATTGCCCAGCCTCTGGGTACTTGACCCTACAGGAGTTGGCTTTGTTGGGAACAGAATCACCTGCAGGACGTGGGTGCTGCCTGAGGATGTGGTTTGGGTCTTTGCTGGTATGGATCAACCTGTGATGGTTGAATGCGTTCCCTGACATGGCCTTCTCAACTCAGGAGAACTTCATGACTACCATACACGGGATGTGAATGTTAGGGTAGGTGATAGGCTTTTACAGGGAGTGCTCCTGCAGAAATGGGAGTTGTATGTAAGGCCTCTGTATTCCTTTAACCCTGCCAGCTTGCTGATTTTCTTCTGTTAGATGGGAACAAAATGCTGGCAAAATGGAGAGTTTATTTCTCGCTTGAAAGGGAGCTGGCTCAGTGTATGTTTCAATAGACTTGACTGGAACAACCCTCTAGTAAGTTTGTATTACCTTTTTGTAACATCAGGATGAAGTTTCTGGTGTGTTTCAGTATTTATTTCCCCTTCCAGAACAGGAATGTAGCATGCTGGTGGGATTCTCAGCAGCCAAAGTGTGGGGTTTTTATTTGTTTTGGGTTTTTTTCTGAAAAGTTTCCAAGCCTGTCCAGAGTACTTCAGGTTGGATGGATGCAGCGTTTGCTTTCAGCCATCCCAGAGGGCTTGGGTGAGTTTGGCCACAAGGGTTTTGTACAAACTGCTATAAAGACAGGAACTGTTTTCAAACTCAAGTTGGAGTTTAATCCCGTATTGTGTGGGTATCTCTCTCTCTAGAGTTAGCTAAATTACAGTAGAACTACACAGCAGCTTTGTGTCATCCCGTGCTGCAGATACCCAGAGGTTCAGGATGCTGATTAATTCCCAGTTCTGTGAAAACAGCCCAGTGCTGTATGAAAATATAATTAGTAACAAGTCACTAGAAATTTTCAAAGAATGCTTTCAGCTGTTTGCAGCTGGATTTGTACCCGCTCTTTTACTCCCTGGGGAAAAGGGAGAGAACTACTGCTCTGTACCGTCACTCTCCTGTAGCCTAAGCCTGACACAAGGATGTTGTATACACTTCTCTTCCTTTTTGGAGAGCATGGGGACCTTAGCTCAGACCTGATGCAAGGACATTCACCGCAGTGGAAGCCAGAGGATGTGACTTGCATGCACAAAGCTACTTCTGGAGCTGCACTTCTAGACCCAGCGCTGCTGCACATGAGCAGGAGGTGGTGCTTGGTACATGCGTGTGGTGGAGACACATGCTTACTGGGTAAGTGTTTACCTTCCTTATCTCCAGCTGCAGGAAGGCATGGCTCCGCTGCTGTGTTTCACTTGCATCTCTCCCACTGGGAGGAATGGAGCAGGTACGGCAGCAGGTGATGCTGCACTGATGTCCAGCATCTAGTGAATGCAGGCACTCTTAGAAGAAGAGCCTATATTGGTAAAAGCAGGGGGATAAGGAGAGTTTATGCTCTGAAATGTAAGGGTTTCTGGTTTTTTCTTTGCTTACTTTATACCATTAGTTTCTTGCACGATGGTTTGTTTTGACCGCGCTTGCTGTTGTTGGTGTATGCGACCAGGCACCTGCTGAGGATGCCCGCTACGCAGCAAAGGCACAGACAACCAACGGCCGCCTCAGCGGATGGAAGTGGCCTGTTTAATCTTCGCATGACTTCACCTCTAAATGTTTGGGCTCTTGTTTTAGGCTTGTGTTCTAGTTTGGGGGTTTTATTGTTTGTTTTTATTTTGATATTCTTTTCCAAAGCATTGTTTTATGTAATTAAAAAAATGTTGATTACATGCTGCCACCAGCTGTGCCAGCCACAATTTTACAGCAAACAGAGCTCTGTGATGGGTATATTCAGTTGAATTGGACACATTTGCTCTAATAATCCATTAGGCTCCAACTTTCTTCTTATGCAGTGATAGCCTTTGTGTTTACTGTAAGCCTAAAGTAGAGTTGAAGAAGAGCATTATTAGGCATTATTATTAGCATTATTAGGCTGCCCGGAGAAGTTGTGGAGTCTCCTTCTCTGCAGACATTCAAAACCCGCCTGGACGCCTTCCTGTGCAACCTCATCTGGGTGTTCCTGCTCCGGCAGGGGGATTGGACTGGATGAGCTTTTGAGGTCCCTTCCAATCCCTAATGTTCTATGATTCTGTGATCATGGATGGTTCTCCCATTAATTTGGTCATATTTTAAATATATTTGTATTTTTGTAGCCATGAGGTGTGTTTAGATTATGCATTAATCTACAAAGTACTTCCTCTTACTCAATTTAAATCTCTCACCTGATCATTTCACACGGTACCATCCCATGTAGGTTATTAGAAGGAATGAACACTCAAATTTCTTCTGTGTTTTCCATTCCGGTCATCACTTCATGAATTAATGTCCTCTGTTTTTCAATCATACCAACTTTAAACTGTACGGTTTTAGGCAACTTCACCTGCCTTCCTGTGGCAATCACTGCATCCCTCTTGTGCTGCCAGCAGAATTTCCATACACCCATCAACAGCTGAAGTGGCCAAAAGTTGATGCCATTGTAGGCTGTTTGGAGTCTTTTTTTAAATTTATTTTTCATATCACAGAATCCCAGAATGTCAGGGATTGGAAGGGACCTCCAAAGCTCATCCAGTCCAATCCCCCTGCCGGAGCAGGAACACCCAGATGAGGTTACCCAGGAAGGCGTCCAGGCGGGTTTTGAATGTCTGCAGAGAAGGAGACTCCACAACCTCTCTGGGCAGCCTGGGCCAGGGCTCTGTCACCCTCACTGAGAAGAAGTTTCTTCTCAAATTGAAGTGGAACCTCCTGTGTTCCAGTTTGTGTCCGTTCCCCCTTGTCTTATCATTGTTTGTCACCGAGAAGAGCCTGGCTCCATCCTCGTGACCACTCACCCTTTAAATATTTATAAACATTATATGTATTACTGTTTGTATTCATCAACCTTCACCTTCTGCTCTGTCCTGTGTAAAGGTACTGGTTAGTAACTCTTTTGGTGCACAAGCTACTGCTACCAGTGCACTTCACTTAATTTGTATTTTTTAAAACTAATATCAGAAAGATGAGGAAGTAACTGAAAAATGAAGCAGCAAGCTTTGGTGACAGATTGCGCTTTCCCAGATAGCAGGTGTAAATCAAAGCCAATGGTATAAAAGCATTTCTGAGAACAGTTAGTACAAGGGGCCTGTTATTCTCTGGAATAACAATCTCAGTGTACTATTGGATTTTTTTAATATCTATATTATCCTCTATTTAGAGAGTGATAGACTTAAAACACTCTCAGTCCTAATAATTTCACTTGTTTGCCTAGCAATTTGAAGAGAATTGTAGACGGCTTCAGCTTTTTGATGGTGTCCATCGAAATGTAGGCTCCTCATTTGTCATCTATTCAGTTTGTCTTGTCATTAGATCTTTATTTGTGTGTTAAAGAAAAAAAGACATCCAGTACGGTTCTGTGAAATAAAAGCCTTAAATGTTTAGTGGTTTTTTTCTTTCTTGTAG
The DNA here is from genome assembly GCF_000695765.1 of Mesitornis unicolor. Classification (NCBI taxonomy): domain Eukaryota; kingdom Metazoa; phylum Chordata; class Aves; order Mesitornithiformes; family Mesitornithidae; genus Mesitornis; species Mesitornis unicolor. The sequence continues at coordinate 82,743 of NW_010161641.1, read as the reverse complement.
CATGAACAGAACTAATTTGACAGCAATTACAGTGCCAGGGCTCTGAGAAGGGTGATACCAAACAACTCCAATCCTTTCAAACAGCGTTGCTTCACTTTGACTGGCAAAACAATCGTGTCCAGAGCAAAATGGATATGATATCTCTTGTGGGCGACACAGCTCCTGGTAATGGTTCAATGCTGGTTTTTTGCGGCTCTGGACAAACGTACTGGAGAACAAGTAGGAGAGGTGGGTGGGTTACAGGCTGACGGGATCAAGGTCACACGAGGTCTTGTCCAGGGGGAGTATCCTAGGGATGCTGTAACAGCTCACCTAGAAAGCAAACCCATCTCTGACCTCACGTGCTGCTTTACGAGGGGAAAAATGCTGGAGTTTAGTTAAAAAGTGCTATGTAATATTCATGGTAAAAGTTTACAAAAGCAATTGTGGAAGGCAAGAGCTTGATTTGGATGTTTAGGATGTCTTGTAAAAGTCTCAAGAATGCTTTAAATAGAATTCGAAATGAAAGCATATGAAACCATGCATTCTCGTTTCACATTTCCACTGTATAACTAAAGACAGATCCAGCATAATTTTAGCGCAGCTGTTACAGAAATACACGAGACCGAGCTCTTCCCACAACTGCCTTTGGAGAGAGCTTGCTGGTTTTAATGTAATTGCAGGAGCCACATGAAGTAAATGTCTGGCGTGCTGTTACTAACCTCATTTGTGGAACATGAGATAAATAGGAACGAATATAAACACCCATTAAGAGTAGGCTCACCACTTAAATTACTACGCTGAGTAAATTAATGTACAGAGGTTCTTTGTAGTCAGAATGGCATTCAGCTGGAACGATGCTTTCTGAGAGGCAGTTTCTGTGCGTTTATCATTTTATTAATTCTACCTGGACAACCTTCTCTTTCAATCCAAGTTGCGAGCCTGCAGACCTTTTCCTTCATGTTAAGGATGTTTCCATCCCCCTCTTCTGCTCCTCTCTGTTTCCTTAGCAGCGCCAATTAAAGCATTTGAGGGATGCTCAGTAAGCAGCACTTCATTTCAACCAGGACCAGTTTTTGGGCACTGCATGGTCTCATAAGCAGCTGCTGCAACACAGGTGAGGAATAGGAGTGACCAATATGTGGGGAATATGGGGATGAAGACTGCTTAAGCTGACTTCAAGTAAAATGCGCAGTTAATTCATGCTGCCATCTTGTGGCTCCTGCCAAGGGAGGTTTAAAAGTACTGGAAATTGTCAAAACAATCAGAATCTGTCATGCAACAGTAGGAAATACTGGAGCTGGTCTTTAGCCAGTGACAGAGATTTTTGTGTGTTTTCCTAGGGGTTACTGTTCCCCTTGGAATTGTAATGTGGATTGCAATTGTTTTCCTTGGTAGTTTGTAACTAAAAGCAGGAGGTATACAATGTGTGTTTGTTTATATCTTCTGTGGCACCATACATTGTATTATTGAGAGCTGACATCGTGTAATGTGCACTTGCAGAAATTTTACACAGTTTGACAAATAAACCAATAGTCAGAAAACGGTATTTAACATGAAATTTGGTTTATAGTGTTCATTTCACAGAATCACAGAATCTCAGGAGTTGGAAGGGACCTCGAAAGCTCATCCAGTCCAACCCCTGCCAGAGCAGGATCACCAGAGCAGGTCACACAGGAACACGGCCAGGCGGGTTTTGAATGTCTGCAGAGAAGGAGACTCCACAACCTCTCTGGGCAGCCTGGGCCATGCTCTGGCACCCTCACTGTAAAGAAGTTTTTCCTCATGTTCAGGTTGAACCTCCTGTGTTCCAGTTTGTGCCCATTACCCCTTGTCTTATCATTGTTTGTCACCGAGAAGAGCCTGGCTCCATCCTCGTGACACTCACCCTTTAAATATTTATAAACATGAATGAGGTCTCCCCTCAGTCTCCTCTTCTGCAAACTAAAGAGCCCCAGCTCCCTCAGCCGCTCCTCAGAAGGGAGATGCTCCACTCCCTTGATCATCTTTGTGGCTCTGCACTGGACTCTTTCAAGCAACTGCCTGTCCCTCTTGAACTGAGGGGCCCAGAATTGAACACAATATTCTGTGTATACATTTATCTATTAAGTATACCTGGAGGATAAGTAAAATTGAGGAGAAGTCTCCCCAAAAGTCTGATGAAGGCTGTGCCCGCCCTGGTGCCGTAAAAGAAGAAACAATGAGGATGATCAGGAGGCTGAGTTGCTTTGCTCGCCTTGTTTTGAGTGTGGTGCTGCTGAGCAGGAGGATGTTTCTAATTGAGCGTAGTACTTTTATGACCTCTTTGGCAGCTCTTGCGTTTCACTTAACCTTGCTTTTGAACCGCTGTAGGTTTGTTTTGGTTCGGTTTGGTTTTTGTTTGTTTATTTTTTTCTTTGCTGTAGCTAGGGTTGCTCATGCTGCTGTCTCAGATTTCTCCTCTGTCTGTGAATGACTCCCTCCGATCCCCTTAGGCGCTGCGGTCCCTGCTGCAGGCACAGGCAGGGGCTTCAGGAGGCAATGCCTCCTGGCAGCTCCATGGGCGCAGCCAAATCTGTTTGCAGGCAGTCTGAGACTATACAAGTGCTTACCACTTAACTGGTGGTGTTTGCCTTTTTTAATGTTTGATGGATGGTGCGGTTGGCCTGTGCTGCACAGCTTGCACGGCCAAATGAGTCTTAATTTTATCCCTGAGGTTTCTGTTTCGATACTGGAGTTTAGTGTCTTCCAGGTTGCCTGACTCTGAGCTTGCCTCTTCAGCAAAGCCTTTGATGACAGAGCCCTAAAGCGCCACTGTTAAATGAACAACCACAATTCTCCCTTTGTAACCATAGGATTAGTTTATATCTCTAAGCCTGCAGGAAAAATGCTTTTTGCTTTGTCACAATCGCTTAATTTAAGAAATACTTGTTATGTCTGTGACAACGCTTCCTTTCAGCAGTGCCGGTAAGCACGACAGATGAGCAGGTCAGCACTTTCCTTGGTCCTCCTCGTACTGTTAATGTACGCGTGGGATAATCCTGGGAACAGAAAGACCTCTTGAAAACAATGTCAGGAAGGCCAAGGTGTTTAATGCTTTATTTTTTTCATACTAGTCACTGTTGAAAAGTTCGAGAGAGAGAATTGCTAACTAGCACTGCTAGTGATAGTGGCAAGTAGTGAGAGCTCTGCTTAGAATAAGGCTCTTGGGAAATCAGGTGGGCTCAAGCTGTCTGGGTGTCAGGAAATGTATTAAAAAGCTATCTGAAGAATAATTTGTGGTGATTTTTGACAAATCGTGGTGGATAGGTGAGCCACCTGGCTGCTGTAAAAGTTGTGCAGTACCTGTCTCTAGAAGGAATAAAAAGGGGACCTGGGTAATTACAGATTGGTTTTATTTTCTTTTACAGAAGAAGAAAAATCTCAAGCAAAGGCATTCGGGAAGACGTTGGACAAGTAAACCACGTGGGTTTTTTGAGAAAAGTAATATCAAACCAAAGTAATATCATCCTAGAACAAGATTAAAAGGGCTTGTTGCTAGAAGAGAGGCGATATGTGACAAATACCAAAGGCTTTTTGGCATAGTCATACCTACTGTGACTCTAGATGAAACTGAATACAAAATGTTTGGATGATATTATCAGAGGGAATTCGATGTGTATTTTCAGGTGCTTGTCCCAGGAACATTTCTTTCAATCTCGGATGGTGAATAGAAAATATAGTTTCGTGTATTTATTAACAAACCAGTATAAACTTGGAGAATCTGCAGGCTACTGGGAGAGGCATATGGCTGGGATTCAAACCTTGAGAAACGGAGAGATGGTCATGGAAAAACCGGGATGCAGTGCAATGAAGATAAATGCAGGTTGCTGTATTTAGGAGGCAAGAACCAGCTCTGTAGACAGCAGCGAGCGAGCGGCTGTTGTGACAGCAGAAACTGCTGGTGTTTATACTGGGTCACAAGCCTAAACATGAGTCAACAAGCTTGTCCTGTTGTGAAAAAGCAAATACCACTCTGGGGTGTAAACAGTCATGCAAAACACGCGCTGCTGTCTCTTGGCTTTGCTCAGTGTGGTGTGGTCTCGGCTACAATTCCCGATGTTGGGGTTTGCCCTTGAAGACAACCTGCGTGCTGCTGTAACTCCCAGTCTGTGCTTCTGGAGCGGCGAAGAGCAGTGCTGTTCGCTCGCTGCCTCGTGACTTGGGTGTCAAATGATTCCCTTTGATACGGAAAAGCTGTTTTTCTCCTGGCTGCGAGCAGCAAAGGCAGAGAGTGGTGTGAGAGAGTTGATCGAGTGAATAAATTGGGTTCTTTCTGGTGTCTCGTGTGGTGCTGTCCTGAAGCACAACGCCTGACCCGTGCAGAGCTGACCCGTTAAGCTGATGTGCTGTGACAGTTCTACATTTGTCCACTCTGTCTTCTTTAGTAGGTGTTGATGTTTTCCAAGAGGGGGAGATGGTGACATTCAGGAAGTTATAGAAGTCCATTCTTCTATTTTATTTTTTTTTCCACTTAATCTCACTGCATATTTCTCTCAGATTTAACCTTACAGACCCAGCGGATGATCGTGTTCCCAACACCGTGTTTTAAGAGCACATTCTTTCTGTGGGTCACCTTGTTTGGACATCTTTAGTAATGTATAAGGAGACTGCAAACAGGATATGCACCACTTGGCTAATGAATTTAGCTTTATGGCTTTAGCACACAGTGAGAGCAGGTTGGGTTTAACAAGCTGCTGGACCCAGTGTTAGCGTGCTTCCACCCTCCACTCCCTAAGACATCCAAAGAGTCTTTGCTTGTCCTGGAGCCATTGTCAGGAGCAGAAGGATTGGTCTTCAGTATTCCCTGCAGCAGATCCTTAATGGTGCTTGGTTGCTGTCTTCTGCCTCCGTATTTCCTATACAATTTCAATATTGCTGTTTTTCCCCTTGAATCTGCAAGCTGCAACAATCCTGTAACTTTGTCTTGTCTGGCATAGCTCTATTTTGTATCTGTTTTCATTTCTTGGCAATTTCTTCTGCTTATTTTAGGGAGCTGAGCTGCATGGAACTTAGGCATTGGGCCCTTGGACAGTGTTGAAGCCCTTGGAGAGGTGGTGGAAGGTTACAGAGAGAGGATAACGCTGTGCCCAGTCTTGGAGGCTGTGTTGGTGAGGACTAAGCAGGTATTGGTGTTGATGTCAGGCAATGGGTTGGGCTGGCAGGGAGGGAGCAGGGCTATAGCCAACCTCAGGTACCAAAGCCAGCCCCATCTCTTCACTGGTGTTGATTCTGTGGGCTGCCTTGTCTGTCCTCCTAGGGCACAGACCTTCCCAACTCACGGCTGCTTAGAAGGGGCTCTCTGCTGCCTCCCAGCATGGCTCCAGGTTTTGCTGGGCTGCAGTGACAGAAATCCAAAAGGCAAATTGACCTGCCCGTGGGCCAGTTCTCGGGGTCAAAATGGCTGGACTGTGTTGGTGTATCTTGGCCAGTGTCGTGAGAGCATCCGAGTGCGACACTCTGGGCTGCAGAGAGGGATGACTTAGTTCTTGGGTCACTTGTTCTTTGCCAAATGGTACTTGGGTCACACCGTCTTGCACAGAGGATGAAGACACGGCCGACTCCTCTCCAGGTGTGCTGCTCTTTAGATAGAGGCTCAGCAGTTTCCCCAGATGTTAGTTCAGCAGCGCAAGGCCTAAACAAACAGCGACAGATGGGAAGGCCTCTGTCGGTGTGCACCACAAAGCCAGAGCACGACTCCAAAACACATTTTGCAGAGTCGCTGCTCACAGCGGGGTGGATGAGCGAGCGGCAAGCTACAGCCGAAGGAAATGAGAGAGCAGCAGGAACGTTGTTATATCCTTCTCAGTTGTGATTAGGAAGGAGCATTGGAAGATGATGGCTCACCTCTGAGCTCTGTGTGTGGCTGCTGCAGCAAGGGTAAATGCAGAATTAATAGCAGAGGTTTTTTTAAAGACTTTTTCTCCAGAAATGCTTTACTAGGAGTGTTGCTTCCAGGGGCATTTGCTTTAAGAGAGAAAGAGGTTATCTCAAGAGTCTTTTCCCAAAACAGTTCTCTGTTACGTGATGTTTTAGCAAGAAAGACCTTGTGCAGGGACTATGCTTTCCCTCAGGAGATCAATCTGTTTTGCAGAGCTTTTCCTTGTATGTCACAAAAAACCCCATTTCTTTCTTCATTTATTTGGAAACAGCACTTAATATTGGTTGTAGCCTGCAGTCTGTCGGTCCCCTGTGTTGTGGTGGTCTCCCTTACCTGCCAGCTCGACTCCAGCCGCACAGAAGTTACGATACAGCCGTCTGCGGTCGATGCCCTGCGTCACCATCCTTTCTGGAAATCATCTCCTGCTGCCTTCAGAGAGGTGTCCAGGATCATGCCCCAGGGCCAGGGACTTGTGGAACTGAAAGCTACACAAGCAGCCAAAATTCAGTGCTTTTTCTTTTGGTTTCCTCATGGCAGATGGAAATCATCTCCTGCTGCCTTCAGAGAGGTGTCCAGGATCATGCCCCAGGGCCAGGGACTTGTGGAACAAGCTACACAAGCAGCCAAAATTCAGTGTTTTTTCTTTTGGTTTCCCCATGGCAGAGAGTTTGCCTTTTCTGCCATTTGCAAGCCCATTTTAGCCAATAAGGGTCCTCAGCAGGGTCCCTGATTCAAAGCTAGATGAGTAGCAGTACCATGCTGTTTCCCACCAACACCAGCGCTACCCCATCATGTTATCTGGAGCTAAAAGACCTCTTAGGGTTTGGAGCATCTGAGAAACACCGGAGGGACCAGCTCTGGGGTTTATATTTGTATTGCTGGATTCCTGACCTTTCTCAGTAGGGCAAAACATGTGTGTGTGAGGGGGAAGGAGAGGGAAATGTCATGGGCAGGACTGTTGGTAAAGCTGTCTGCCCCTGCAGGGAGCAGGGTTCCCAAGGTGGATCCACGCCATCAGGCTTTACAGCCAGGACGAGCTGCTAATTTCAGTCATGGCACTGCCCCAAAGCTGTCCCTGCTTTGGAAGATGTCTGGGTTTCATCTGTGCACAGGGGAGTCGTGTTTTGTGAGTGCCCCATCCACCACGGGGGATGTCTCTGCGAGCACAGGGCCAGCACTAATGCTATCCTGTGTGGCTGTGAATGAATTCACCCTTTATTTGTCGCTCTGCACCCCTGCTGAGCCGAGCGCCCGGCACCACTCGCAGGCGTGCATGGATGCTGCCATGCCCCGGTGCCTCTAATCCCGGACAAAACCCAGACCGTGGAGCAGCAAACACAACAAGACCTCTATTCTTAGCCTGGAAAGCCTCAAAGCTGGTTCTCTGGGGTGTCGGGCGATGAATATGCAGCTACTGGAGCTCTCGACAAAGCCGAGTGAATAGCGGTGCTTGTCACTAGCCCTGAGCATAGGCTCCTCTCCCATTGGATCTGTAGCCTTCACTGCAGCTTTTCAGTTACATAAATATGGCCTATTTTCCCCTCACGAATTAACATCTTGCTCGCTAAGTTTCAGCTTTTGCACATGTACAAAACCCTCTGATTTTTTTCACAGGCAGCTGGAAATCCTGGCTCACCCAGGGAGAAGCCATCCCTGCCCGCATAAAGCCTTGACAGCGGTGACGGCCAGTGGCGCTGGCAGTGTCCCTGTCTGAGTGGCACCACCCTACAAAGTCCTGGACACCACATTGCAGATCATCTGAGGCACCTTTCTCCCCTTCCCACAGGGAAAATCAGACCCCAGGCACATGGCTGTGAGGGTGCTGGAGGGTCTGCCTGCATGGCATCCTACAGACGGGAAGGTTGGCTGCATGTGTTGGGCACAGGCCAAATGGTTCCTGCCACCCACCCCCATCCTTCCCCCTGGAAGACATAAATGTGGGTATTATTTTCCCCAAAGATGGTTCACCCCCGCTCCCCCTGACTGTACTTGGAGGTTGTGCCGCAGTATATCTGCATTAAAAGCAGCCCTATAGAGAACGGATGTCATTTGGAAATCTCCCAGCCCCAGGGTGTAAGAAAGCTGACTTGCATCCACAGCGACTCCGAGCAGCTTTATTGGTGATATAAGTAATTCAGATGCACAGGGCTGGAAAACAGATGCCTGTGCCCTCCCTTGCAGTGGTATTACTCCCTGCTTCAGCAGCCTAAAGGGATCCAGCTCCCCGGTGCCGCTGGGGTCTCTCTGCAGTGGGGGAATGACCAGGATCTTGACATAGCATCAAGTCTCAGCTTCTTACCCCCGTTATGGGGGAAATAAGGATACCTGGTTGTAGGTCCTCAAGGGATCATCCCCTGGGCCAAGATATCTGCTGCTGCAGTCAGAGAAGCTGTGGTCCCACAGCGAGACCTTTTCTGTTCCAGGGCTGATGGCATGCTGTGGCTTGAAATGTGTTCTGACAGCTCTTGGCAGAGTGACCCGTGGGGGAGATGTTTCCTGGAGCTGGGCACCAAAGTTCTTGGGTCAGCTGAGCTCGGAGGCAGTTGGGGTGCTGCATTTTGGCTCAGTAGGACCAGGTCCTATCCTGCTTTGCTGTAGACGTGTATGTGTGATCTCAGGTGAGTCTTGAAGGTGTGTTACTGAAGATAGTCACTTAGAGAGAGAGGCAGACCTGGCAACATGGTGTACTCTCAGGCTAACTGCTGTGGAAGGTATTGGAGACTTTCTGTGCTTGTAATTCGGTGCATCACACCCATTAATTTTTATTAACAGCATCCCTGTCACACAGATATCTGTGTGTCTCTGAAATCACCGGTGGGAAACCTTAGAGTAGGGAGCTGTGGTAAACGGGTGACTGGGGGGGGGTTCAGGGGAGGGTATAATACCTGAAGCACCTGGCTTTGCTTTCATTTTAATCCTTCTGACCTAACTGAGCACCCCAGGCAACACACAGCCCCTCCTGAGTGGTAAGGCACTGGGGCAGAAGAGGGAAAGAAGTGTGGGATTCTGTCCAAAGGGGCATGCGAGGCTTTAGAAAAGCACGTTGTAAAAATCCATGGAGCGAGGAAGTGGTGCCCCTTCAGGAAGGGCCACAGCTGGATCTCTGGGGGCCTGGCACTTCGGGTCTGTCGCTGCAGCAGATCGGCAGTGCCGGGGACCGGAGCACCTTTCCACACCCTCCCACAGCCCTGCCGTGCCTTTGGGCCTGTATCGGCAGGGCCCGGATAACGGGAATGCGAGGGGGAGGTTGAGCTTTACGCAATGCTGGTGCTTTGGGTATGTCCAACCCACGATCTGTCTCTCCTGATACAATGCTATCATTAAAAGCTCTGGGTCAAGCCAGCCCTGTGCCATCCCTCAGGGCAGCTGAGGAGGACTGTGGTTGGGGATTTTTTTTCTTATATTCAAAGGAAGAAAGGAATGACCAAGGAAAAGCTGAACTCTCTACGACCGCAATCCCTTCCTGCCCTCTAGTTCAGTTCTCCCCCTCCCAAGTGAAAACAAAGACAGCAAAGACCCCGGTGCCCAGGCAGCAGTTTTCCTTGCTCTGATGGTCCATGAGGTCCTAATCTCTTCCTTGTCCTTTTTCCCCCGCCGTGCCCCCAGCCGGCAGC
>NW_010161641.1:52413-73231 GCF_000695765.1 Mesitornis unicolor | reverse complement strand
AGCCAGCCCGCAGCAGTAATGAGAGCAAGTCAGGCAGTGCCATCCTATGCAAGCCTCTGGCTGCTCCGCGTGTGTGCATCTGCGAGAGCGCGCGCTCTCCCGCTCCCTTCTCCCCCTTCCCTCTCTTCGTAACCCCCCTCCTTCCACCGGCTCTTGTTCTTTTCACAAGATGCTGGGCTAGGGAGCCAGGAAAAGTGGTACGGTGCTGCTGCTCCTCCAGAGAGAACCGTGGCCGGGCTGGGTCCTTCGCCCACCCCGATGCACCGGGAGCCTGCAGACACTGTTCCTCAGGGTCCCAACCAGCCATGTCCATCAAGCACCAAAAGCCATGTAGCCACCACCCTGCTGCCAGCTGCAAGACAGGTAAGAGCTAGGAGGGCCTTGGTGGGTGAGGACAGGCCCTGTGGTCCTCCTCATGGTTACGAGGCCCCACGGGCGGGATTTTGACGTGTTTCTGCCCCAGTTTGCTGTGGGGAAGGGTGGCTCTGCAGGCGAGAAGGGAGGGTAAGGGTGCTGCTCAGATGTCACCCCTGTTAATGTCACGGTAGAGCTTCTCCCAGCGCGTTAATCTTCCTGTGGCATTTTAGGAATGGTCAAAGCGACACAGACACTGCTTCTAATTAGCAGGCAGGGAATTAGAGCGGCGTATTTCTTATTTTAAGCCCAGTGCAGCTTTGGTTGGGCTGATACAGGAGTGGGACTGGTTCTGGGGTGATCTCCGTTGCAATGGGATTAGTGGTGGGCCTTTGATGTTGGGAGAAAAACATCAATCTGTGCTGGTGCCTGCAGCTCTGAGATCTTCACCATCTTTTCATTCCCCCCCCCCCTTCGCTATTGTTGTTATGTTAAAATGGTGGATTGTGTTTGCTTTGAATATTTGGGTAACTGTGACATTGCGACTAACACCCAGGCTGAATGCTGGAGCTGAGCTGGTTAAAAATAAGACTAATTGGAGTGAAAGGAGATCATGTTGGAGGCGAGAGAACTGCACTGAGCAGGAGCCAGAGCGAGAACTTGCAGATGGCAGGAGCATGTGCACGTTTAGGGGGAAGAATGGGGTCAAACCTGGGCGGGCTCATTTTCCTGCAGTCCTGACTGCGGCAAGGGCCATCTCTCTGCCATTTGATGAGTGGGGAAATAAGCTGGCAATTTGGCACAGCTAAGAAATACAAGGGACCTGTCGTGCCAGCATCTTCTCGCCATGGCTGACTGTCACGGCACCCAGTCCCAGAGGAATGCAGTCACATTCCTCCATCTGGGGAGCATACAGGGCACATAAAGGGCTGTGCTTTCACTGTCCTGTCATTCTGCCCTTCTCTGAGACTCGTTTGTTCCTGTGGTACAGTCTGCACTGACAGGACAAGCCTGGCCCCTTGCCCTGCAGCCCTTCCATGTGGCTCCAGAGACGCTGCCCGGTCCTTAGGGCTCGACTGGCGCAGGCATTGGCAGAGCTTGGCATGCGTCTCCATCCGGGCTGGCAGGACATGGGCGATGACCGAGGAAAGACTGGCACTGGATGCAGCAGACATTTTTATGAAAGAACCACCATCTGCTGGAGAAAGAGGATGAGCCCATCTAACTCACTGCATTTATGTTTTAATTAAGGCTAGAGCAGCAGCAGCCTCCGGGGATGAAAGAGAAATCCCAGCTCACCCATGCGGTTAACGCTGTTTGTATTTCATCGTACAAACACCCATTCAGCTGCTCGCGTGGTTAAAGTTAAGCACGTGCTCAGGTGTTTGCTACAGTGGGAATGACCTCCCAGTGCCATGGTGTGTATCAGTGTAGGGGTTAATAGCCCCAGTAAATCCTTGCTGTGGGACCTGCATGCCCTGTAAGCCCCAGTCTTTGAAATAGCGGCAATAAGAGCAGAGCAGCATAGACCTTGTCTGTCATAAATGGATTTGTGACTGCAACCCTGAGATCTCAGGGCTGATTTCTAACATTGAGTAAGTGATTGGTTTGCAGTGTTCAGCTCACAAAATGCAGGCTGTTTGCAAGCACCTTGAATGATCTCTCAGCAGAAAATTAACCCCGTTTGTCACCAAGCCTCACTCCCTGGCCTGCGTCGAGCATCAGATCTCAATCAAAACGTACAAGGGATGGAGCATCTGCAGTAGGGAACCTTTGTGGAGCTCTGTCTGTCGGGGCAGCTCTGTCTCGGCTTCGCCGCCATACACACCAACTGCGCCCCCCCAACCGGCGCTCCGCCCCCTGCCATATTGACAGCAGCAGCGATGCTGAAAGCTGGGAGGACTCCAAGGCTGCACAGAGCAGCTCTGTGTCAGCTCCGATCCTTTCTGCATCCCTGCTTCGTGCTAACGGCGTCCTCTCCAACTCACACGCAGGGGCACCGACGCACTGCTTTACGCCTAACCGCTGCTGGGCACGGGAGCGCGTTTCCTCAGAGAACAGTTATGAAATTGTAATAAAGTGCTTGAAAGGGGAAATTTTTTCCCTTTGATTCCTGTCTCCCTCTCCGCCTGGAGCCTTCCACACTGCTTAGCTGTTGGTTTTGCGTCCTACCTGCCCGGAGGAATTTGGGGAGGGAGTCGGGAGCGTGCGAGCTGGGGCCAGGAGCCATCTCGCAGCGGAGGCGTCTGTTCTGCTGCAGCAATCGCAACGCCCAAGAGCTGCAAACGTGCCCAGGAGACACTTTTAGCATTGACACAGGCGAGAATTTAAATAGCTGCCATGCTCTCGAGCTAAGCCAGAGACAGAACCATGGCTCACAATTTATATAACTCTTTTTTATTTTTAAACACGGCCTTTTATTTTCAAGGGGAGTTCAACTCAGTGGGTGTCTCCCATTTCCTGCCCTGCCTCGTTAGCACAGGGGGTGGCTTCTTTTATCAACCCCCCACCCAGGATATCTGCTGCTTGGTTTCCTCACCTACCCCTGAAACTCAAGCTCTCCTTGTTTCACCTTTCAGGATTTCCTGCCTGGCCTGATGTGGAAAACTATCTGAGGTTTAAGGTGAATAGAAAAATTAACACCTTAAAAACATCTGTGGATGTTTCCTGATGTTACTAGAGCTCCCTTTTTGGAAGGGGGAGTTGTTGTCCTTGCTCTTGTCACAAGTAAGACAAGTCTGTGGTTTGTTTTGCAGTTTAGGAAGCGATCCACATCAGTGGTGATTTGCTTTAGCCAAGGCAGTCACCTCGTGATGGACCACATGTGTTTTCCCTGGACCCTCAGACAAGCAGGCAGGCAGGGAGCAGAGCGCTGCACCTCAGCTGTCAGTTACTATTTCTTCCAGCTTTAATTGCGAGCAGCGGTGGAGAACAGCAGGCTCTGGAGATAAATTAATTACTAATTTGAATTACTTTTAGGTTAGGCCTATATAGGTACCAATCTGGATTCTGGATAAGTTTTGAATGAGCGTGTGTCAGGGGAGGTCAAACGACACTTTGTGTCATAAGTAATTTGCTAGTGTTGTCATTCCAAGCCAAGGGTGGTTGTTCCTTCCAGTCCTCCAGCAAAAGAGCAAAGCCCCCTTGGGCCACAGCAGAAGTGGACCATGGCTGCAGGCTTTGCAGCATGAAAGTGTCCAGTGTAAATTCCCAAAGCAGTGACCGCTGCGAGAGGCAGCCGGCCCCATGTAGTTGGCATTTTGCAGTCACAGAGCATCTTCCAGAGACAACACAGGGGCAACACTATCCCAGGAAAAGGCACCAAATAATTACTTCAGCTGTGGGGATGTGGCTCTTGGACCATCAAGTCATGAAGCACACCCTCAAACAAACTCCTTCCTGCATGGTACTAGAAAAAAGATGCTGGCACAGAACTAGGAAAAGTTGCAAAATCAGAGCGAACGCAACCCCAGAAATGCTCGAAGCCCTTGTGACACGGATCGCTGTAAATATGACAAGGCCACAAAGTCAGAAATGAGAAGTGGAAGCGACAGTGTCAGACTCGGCATGACGGCTCATTAAACATAGAATAATGGACTCCCAGAGCTGCACCAGACCCTCCAGGAAACAGAGCAAGCGTGAGAAGACGGGGAGAAGTCTGTTTAAATGTCAAGGTGGAGCTTATTTAAGGCAAACCCACTGGAGATGTCAGCCAAGCAAATGAGAGAGTCACTGTAGGTGTCCTTTGAGCTTCTAGCTTCAAACTGAGAAAGGCGGTCACTGCCTGGCCCAGGAGGAGCATCCCTGTGTCTGGAGAGGCAAAAGCCACACAGCTACCAGCAAGGGCTGCCCTCCTGCTCTGGATGGACATGGGGGCAGCCCTACTGGAAGGAACGGACGTCTTCAGACCATGCAGGCTCATGTAGCAGCTGAGTGACAGAAACTGGGGCCAGCTGAAACTGGCGGAGGTGTTTGGTCCGGATGACGTTTTGTGGTAAAAAACACTTGAATGGACAAAACACACAGAATAGGCAGGGGGGCAGTTAAAATAACAGAGAGGGTGAAAAGAACCTTGGAGATGATGGAGAGAAGATTAATGTCCTGGGCACAGGCTGGCAAATTCCTTTCCACCCTGTCCAGTGACAGCAAACACTCCCAACGCTGCACGTGTTCACCACTTGTGTGTTTGCTGTTAGCAGGTCATGAGGAAATTGCTTTAAAGTATTTCTTGGAGAGATTTAACATTTTGGATGGGATTCAAGCCTAATATCAGAATGAGTTATTTTATTAAAAGCTTTTAAATAGAAGCTACATAGCAGTCAGAAGCAGGGGGGCTGTTTGAAAAGGAATTTGCTATAAACCTCTTCTCCTACTGCACAGAAGCTTTCTAAAATATTACCCTGCAAAAATGTAATTCTCTTTATCTGCAATTTAATTACATTTTCCATAGTGCCTGTGTCAACACAGTTCACCTGTTTTTGTTCTCTATTAACTCACACCCGGCCCAGGGAACTAGAAAAAGAAACTGTTGATTTTCAGGTTCATTTGTGGGTTGCTCTGGCATCTCACTGAGGTCATGAAAAGGGTGCACTGGAGAAAGAGGTACTTTGTCTATACTGGTGATGGCTGTGAAATGGCAATCTATAAAGCTGACATAGAAGCAGGAGGGCAAGCAGGAGTGCTCACCTCTGCTCTCCCCCATCCCGAGTGAGTGGATCAGAGCTTTTGATCTGTTTGAGACTGCAGCAAAGTCCAAGTACCTGAATAATGGACCAGAACAATCCAGAGTTTTGTTGACCGAACATTTTGTTGACCTCTCTTACCCCACGATGTCGGTCTGTGTCAATGAGATCTGAGGGACATCCTGGAAGCGTTATGAAAGCGTTGTCACGCGTGACATCCTGCAAGTGCCCAGAGAGCACGTGCAAGTGTGGGAATGCACCAAAGCAAAAATGACATGTTAGAAGTTAAACCCTTAGTGATGTTGTATTAAATTTGGCTTGGGTTTGGGGCAAAGGCTGAAGCTGACTGTTATTTAACTTGAACAAACCAGCCTGTCCATACCAGCGGCGTAAGATGAACCTCAACCTTTGACCATGGCTGAGGGGAGATCGTATCAGCCACAGCGTTTTTTCAGTGGCTGTCTTCTGATAACTGGAGACATGATTAATCTGAGCAGGATGACCTGGGCTTTGTGATGGGAGGATGAGAGCAAGGCAAATATTACCTTGCCAAGTTGAGCTGTGAAAGAGGGGATCCGAGATGGAGAGCTGGGATGATTGCTGCAGTGCTGCTAACCTCTGTGTTTTTGTAATAAATTAGTTTTGTGGGACTCAGTCTCTCCCCAGGGATGTTGCCTGGTGATAATGTGCTATCTCAAGACATGCTTCCTGCTAGCAGCACCAGGATGTCAGGCCCAGCAGTGTTTTAGCAGAGGAGGCAGGTGACTACAAGTGTCCAGGAAAAAAGGCAATAATGTATTTAATTGTAGAGGTTATTAATATTATTATTTTATTTTTTTTGTAGTCAATCAACTTTGTTAGGATAAAAAAGCAATGGAGATCCCATGGCTGGAGATCTCATTGAGTCAGTGACCCACATTGGTGCCCATGCAGCCTGTGGGACACCCAGATGTTGTCACTGACGGCCGGGGGCTGCACTGCAGCCCTGCCATGTAGGTGCCATGTGTTAGGTGGGTGTTAGCATCACCAGGGTGCACTGGACACCCCGTATATGTCCTCTGGAGGATGGAGGCGTGCGGGCAAGAGAGAAACAGGAATCAGAGGCTGTGCTGTGGGTCGAGCACACTGAGGGTGGTTGCAGGGAGCCTGCTGCGGGGCAGGGAGCGAGCAGGACTGCACACAGGTGAGAGAGGGGGATGAAAGGGGTCAGTCACATCACTGACTTGCCAGGCGGATTCTTTTTTATTCTTTCATCCCACGGCCTGCAATGAGGACCTCCTTTGCCTGTTAACAATTTTATTTGGCCCTTCTGACACCGGGGTTCTTGAATTAAGCTCCCCCATCCCTTCTGTCTGTGGCAACCCCTGATGGTCTGCGATCTGAGGGCAGCAACCTTCCTCAAACCTCAGAGGAGCCGATTAAAACGATGCAGGCGGATGCTTTATTCCAACATACCGAGGGTGACAACAGGGAGCGCTTTCACAGGCATCCCCCCATTCCCCGCCCCCAGATGCTCCCTGCCAGCATTTGGCATCCGCCACCCCTGCGGAGCGGTCCCCCATCTCCAGAGAAGGAGAAGCTGGGGCTTTGCTGCCAGGTGGGCGAGGAGGGATGGGGAAAACCGTGCGGATCAGGTGGGCTCGATGGGCGGTGGGAGCCGGCTGCGCCGCGGCTTGAGGCTGCTGTCGGGCTGTGCTGGATGCGAGAGCGATCTGCTGGGCGCTGCGCTGCTGCTGCTGCTGCTGCCCGGGGACAGCTGGGGACGGAGGGAGGGGTGTCCGAGTGTGACTTTCACCCCGCGCAGGGGGTTGTCTCTGAAGAAGACCGCTCTGCTCTCTCTCCCCAGAGCATCTCTGACCACGCTGGCAGCACAGACCCACCGGCAGGGAGGGCAGGTCAAAGGCAGTGAGTATCTTTTTCCCTGTGTCTGTTTGTCTGCAGTGCCTCTGTGTTCAGGTTTTGCTGGCTTACTCTGCATGTGAATGCATGGTCTTAATCTCTTGAAGCCCCCTGAGATCTCATGGTTTGTTTTTATTTTGCTTTTAACCTTTGCGCTGCTGATTTTTTTTTTTTTCTATTGGGATGGCTTCTTTATCTTTGCTCAGGTGATCTCCTGGGGTGATTTGGTAACCTGAATGTTATAATCACATCCCTCCCTTTCTGTCTCCTGAGAAGAAAGCCCCAAAACGCATTCATGATGAGACTGGCAATTCTCCTTGACCAGGGTCCTTTCATAGAGGGGGAGGTAGGATGAATGATGGAACGGGAGGCAAAAAATAAATCCCCATGGATCCCTCCTGGGATGCCTTTACCAGGCGTCACAGATTATATTTCTAAATTCGTAATTGACTGTCTTTCTTTGCAATCAGAGGAAACATCCATGGGGATGTCAGCCTAGCAATGGGATTGCCTTCGCGGGAAATATAGGTCTCTGCGTCCGCAAAGTCAGCCAGACTTTGGGATTGTGGGGAAGTTGGGTGCCGCTCAGCCGTGCAGGTCGCTGTTGCGGGGGCTGGCGAGCGGGCGGGTGCGGGGGACGAGCAGAAGGCTGTTTCATAACAGCACCCCAAAAAGCAGGAGGCTGCGAGAGGAGGCTGCGAGGGAGAGAGCACACGGCTCCGCTTGCAGCCGTCGCTTCGGAGCAGCAGTGGGACAGAGGAGCAGGGGCTGCGGGACTCTTGGAAATCATGTGCTGTGGCCCCGCATGCGGGTGAGGCTGTTAATGAGGAAATTTAAAGGGGCTTAAGGAATTACAAGGATTGATTTCAGTTAAAGCGCATCGAAGCAGCCAGTGAGGGTAGGGATTAAGGAAATGCACTCACTGGCATGTAGCGCAATCCCAGTTCCATTAATTTAGTTGGGAAGAGGCTTTGTGCATTTTTAATGTAATCAGGTTTTAAAGGGGATGTTGCGTTGGGCAGCCCAAGCTCTGGGATCTCCCCAGGCCTCAGCAGACCAAGGTCCTGGCTCCTTTGCATGCAGTCCCTGCTCTCACCCGTTCCTTTGTCTCCTCCTCAGTTGTTTCGTTTGGGCAAGAGGGACACGGAGGTTATTGGAGCTTGGCCCTATCCTGGCAAATAAGAACCCTCTGCCTTTGCTCACTGTCCAGTCCTGCTCTCTGTCCCATCAGTCTGCTGGCTGGTAGACCTTACCTTTGCTCTCTGACATGAGATTTGTTCAAGCAGCTGCCTGTGTGCCAAGGCTCACAGGGACCCTGCCACCCCCTCTGTCCATCCCTCCCTCACTCCTTTCCTCCCCTTTGCAGACTGTGCATCTCCTTGGTGGCTCTCTGCAGGTTCCCACCACGCCGAAGAGGAGATGCTTTCTTTGAGTTATTTTTGTGTGAGTGCTTGAGCCTGTGATGGTGAAAGGATCAGCATCTGCAGACGCGTGAAGTCCTCCTGTTATTTTATTTGCAGTGCCAGCTTTTCCATGATGCCTGGCCAGTAACTTCAGCCATGACCTGGAGGGACAGGGACAAGAGGTAGTTTGGTCTTCTTAGCGAGGTCAGCGCGGAGCTCTGCCTGTTGAGGAGAGACCTTCAGAGGTGTTGGACGATGAGCGCAATAATGCCAACTCCTGCTGCTCCGTGGTGAGCTGTGACGCCAAACTCAAATCACTTTAGACCTGAAGCTGGACTTAAGCTGCGGTCCTGGTCTTAGAAGGAAATGCTGTCTCTCCTCTGCAATCATCCCTCAACTCTGAACGTCTTCCATTGAAAAATTGACCTTCCGCTCTAGGAGGCGAGGACCAAATGGGTTGAGAACAACTGGCCCTCCTTTTCTTTGCAGAGGATTCTTTGGTATATTTTTAAGTGCCAGGAGATGAAACAGTAAATCCCTTCTTCCTGCACTCCTGCCTCCTGCAAACAGCCCCGACTGCTGTCTGAGCCAGCCAGTTAAAGGGTTAACCATAACTGGATGCCTGAATGGCTGCCTTACTGATCCCACGGAGGTAACTGAAAAGATGCGATGCATCCCTCACCCCTGCCCGTCCTGTCGTTGTCTACCTCATCCAGCAAGCCCTGCAGCTCGCTGCGGTGTCCCCCCTTCCATCCTGCCCTTCCCTTGCCTCTACACCTCCAGCAGATCCCATTTCTTTCCCTCTTTTTCTCATGTGTCCTGTCTTGGAAGTCCTCACCTAGAGAGCGGTGCTCCATGAGAGGCAAGCGCCTTGCTCGTGGCGCAGCATCTCTGTCCCCCATACGCTCCAATTCCCTGCTGCAGTCCCTTGATCTCAGGCATCAGAGAGAAATGTGAGCAGCGTTGCGGTAATGCATGTCACACCTCTTGCCGAGACATTCGTGAGCTCGCTAGAACAAGCAGCGCAGGGAAGATAAAGGTTGGGGGCAGGAGGTATCAGGAAAGGTATCAGAAAGATCCTACAGCGGCCTTGGTGTCCTTTTTTGCATAGAAGGTCTAGCACGCTCAGCTAGGAACGTGATGCTTTGCAAACAGTGTTTCTGCCCTGATATTGGAAGCTTATGTGGCACAGCATCACAAGACCACCAGCCGTGGGTCTGCATTTTGAGACCGTGCGACAATTCTTGCGGCTGAAGATCTCCAGGTTTTTGAGCTTGTTAAATGCTGCGAGCTGCCTGTGCTGCACCAGGGAGACACTCATTGCATTTAATTAACATTTAATTTGCTTTAAGATTACATTAAAATGTGCAATAATAGAAACTCTGGGAAGGGCGGGAGGAGAAGGGGGAAAGAGGTATGCTACAGATTGGCTCAGTCGCTGGTGCTGGAAGTGTTCTGCAATGATTGCTTATGGACGGGAAAAATACTGTGCTTCCCTCTGCATTCACAGAAAGTATTTGGCAGCAGGGCTCAGAGAAGGGCTTTCTCCAGCTCAGAAGTGGATCCAGCAGCTTAGAAATGGCAACTGGGTCGCTAAATCCTCCTCCTGGTGTGGAGGAGAGAATGGTCTTGTTCAATGTGCAGGGTATCTGGTAGAGGAGATTCCCTTGGGCTGGAGATGCAAATCAGAGAGACCATGGAAGACCCTAAACCAGCACCTATAGGTGTCTGAAAGGAGAGGATGCCAGTCCTGTGTAATGCACGTGTGTTGTTTTCCCTCTCTGTTGTGTTCCTCCCGTCCCGGGGGTTATGTGAGGAAGGATGCTGTGGACATGCCGGCTGTCCCGGGCAGGGGCTGGCAGGGACGTGAGGGGCTGGTGGACGAGCGAAGGCTCTGGAGCTGGTTTGAAATTTAGATGAAAAAAGCAATAAAGCCATTTTCTGCCTGGATAAAGTCTGTCAGGAAAGAGGCAGTTTTAGTCTGCTTATGTAACCCTGAGTCTGAAGAAGCCGCTTGGGATCCAGGCTGGGTCTCACGGCTCTGCAGCACAGTCTCACCTTGCAGGTGCCTTGCTCCCTCTCTTCTTCCTCCAGCCCCTTCTGCCCTCAAGCCCATGTATTTGTGCTGTTTCTGGTGCTGCTGGATTGTGGTGGCTGATTCGTGGTATTGCTGCCCTCTGCTCTCCTCCCACACCTGACCGGAGCAGATCTTTCCAAGAAACCATCCCAAAGTGCAGCCTTTAAAAGCCTTTTTGCCAGCCAGGGCAGCTGTGTCACTCCTTTGGCTGAGCCTTCGGCTGCTCTGGTCCTGTGTCCCACATCTCACTGGAAATGGTTTGGGGTCCCTCCCACAGATGAGGGAACCAAGGACACAGGTCTGATGAGGCACAGAGGCACTGAGTTTTTTTGGTTTTGGTACTGTTTTTTTAAATTTATTTTTTTTTGCCACTCTGGCTAGACTTATAATCGTCATTTTCTTTGGTTTTCCCCTCCTCACACCCCTGCTCCCCTACACCGACCACAGGAACAGAGGGATGAGGACTCGCCTGGGCTGCCTGTCTCACAAATCAGACTCATATAATGATTTCACAGCTATTCTTCCGGACAAGCCCAACCGGGCTTTGAAGTGAGTATAGCTGCAGCATCCCACCCCAACCCCGTTTCTGTCCTTCCCCTCCCTGCTTACCAACCCTTCTCGTGTTATCTTCCTTTTACTGTACTTTGTGTAAGCTTTGAGTGGATCTTTTAGCCACAAGGAAGGAGGAAAACGAAACAGCGCTGATAGAGCAGGAACAGCCTCAGAAAACCCCTGGATCGTTGACACGAGTTCTCCCGTGAGACGGGACTTGCACACGATGCCTGCTGCTGTATGTGGGACATGTCTGCATGCATCGGAGGATGTAATTTACGCCTCTGTCATCATAAACCAAAGTCTAAGCAGTTGACTTGGTATAAGAGGTGACCGGCAATTTCAGGTCACAATCCTTCTTGGCTAATCCTTGTTATTACCAGAACGTCCTGTGTTAGTTTGTGTAACACTTAGGTAGATGTTTCAGGCAACCCAGAGTCTTGATTTGAGATGAGTGGGATGGGATTCATCTGATCACAAGTCACGGCTTCCGTCTAAGCTGAGAGTCTAACCTTCCCCTTAAAGTCAGGAGAGAGAAATAAACACTGCTGCAGGGGTGGGTTTCATTTCACTTAACTTTTGACATTTACAATGTAAATGTCTACATCTGAACTTGTTCCCCGAGCCTCTGCTTAGATTCAATGAGGAAAAATGTGTCCCTTTTTGGGTGTGATTCATCTGGGCTATTTTACCCACCTACCTGGGAATGTGAGGTGAAGAGAGTCAAGGTGCTGCAGGTCCCTTGGTATCTCCTCCATGACTCTAGAGGCAGCCCAGGATGACCTGTTCACCTGGAGATCTCTATATTGTAGACCTCCAAAGTTAGGAGGAGCTTTCCTTGGTGTCCTGGTCAAGCAGCCCCAGAGGGGATCGGCGGCCACAGGTTGCCTGTAACTTTCCTCTTCCTTTCTTTACAGAAGACTGTCCACAGAAGAAGCAACAAGATGGGCAGACTCTTTTGATGTTCTTTTGTCCCATAAATGTAAGTAGAGATAAATTTCTAACTTTTTTCCCCCTCGTGCCCTTAAAATACTGGTTATAGCTAGGGAAAAACCAAAGTGTGCATTGTCTAGCACAGGAGCGGTCCCTTGGGCAGCTGTTTACTACCCACCAGGCAGTGGTCACAGCCATTTACAGGCAGGACATGTCCTCTGGTTAAAGGGTGAGGGAGTGAGTTTCTGTGGGTTCCTTCCCTGGCTGAGTGATCACAACTGATGAAGCCCTCAGCTCAAAGTCTAATTTATGCTTCATCTCCCAGGGATGCTCTGGAGGCAGCACCCCAAGGCTGTAGCTGTGCATACCGACCTTTGGTGCATGCCCCTGGGTCCAGTCTTTCCACACAAGTTAACGGCAGGTTCTCAGCTCACTAAAGCCCTCAGAGATCCGTGACACTGACTTGTTTCCTCTCCCTCCAGCTGCTCCTCTGAGCTGCTGTGCAGCTACACCACGTCCAGGCACAGCCCTTGCTGGGAGTGCTAGGACACAGCAATGGACGTGGTTCAGTCACCTCAAACACCTCGCTCTGCAGCACAGAAACCCTGCATGGCAGCCCTTAGCAGGAGCTAATTGGCAGCTACCAGTGCAAACCTGAGGATTTTACACCAGAAACCTTACACAAACATGTAATCAGCGCACCTTGCTCCATTCAAAAGATCGGCGGTATCGGGTCTGTTCAGAACATTTTCATGCTGAGAAATTGCAAACAAGACGGCAAAGTTCACAGTATAGGTTCATTAATGTGTTTCTACTGGAGAATAAAACAAGAGCGAGTCAAGGTTGGGGAAAAGTCAATGTGGGCGGTGAACTATTTTATGGCAATAAGGCACTGTCTGGCTTTCTTAGAGATTCAGGTTTTTCCACACTCATATTTTAAAATATAAGTGTAGAATTATGTCATTATTTTAAATAAAGTGTAATTTTGCTGGATTTCTACTGAGATGACAACAGTTTTGGCAGGGAATTAAGTGACAACTTTAAACAAGCTGGCTGTCCAAGGCAGAAAAAGCAATATATAATTTTAGCAGCAGTATCTTGTTGAGATCATTGCTCTTGCAGCTAGTAGGAAAAAAAAATATATGGTGTAGCTGGGTATGGCTAAGAGAGATCATTTCTTTCGTGGAAACTCAAAACAAGAAGGGAAAAATGTAGCAAAGAGATGATAGGGTGCAGGATATTCACATAGGTGTTACAGCTCTGTACTCGACCCCCTGCTCCTCCTTCACTGGTGTGAAAGCAGAAATTTTCCTTATTAGATACAGGCTGCAGCAAAAGTGCTTTGGTTACAGAAGCCAGTGAATTTACGCATCTATGTACTGACATTACACAGACTGTTCCCTCTTCAGTTGACTGCTGCGAATGCTAAATGAAACCTTAGTTCAATTATTTTGGCCGACAGCCTCCACAAGAGTGTCTGTTTTTATTAATAAATTAGCCCTGCAGAGTGGTAAATTAATTATCAGAATTTTTTCTGTCTCTGGAAGGGAAAGTAATTCTGGTAACTCCCTGGCACCTAATGAAAAATATTCAGTTCCTAATAGCAACAGAAGGTGATCTTTAAAATTTAAATTAATCTTTTTTTATCAGCTGTCATAGTGACATCGCCTGGTGATCAGTGACAAAAAATTTGTTGTTTAATAAACTACTTTCTAAAGCAACACATTAGAACTGCTCTGCACCTGAAGTTTCTGGAATTGCTAGCCTGGCAGTCAAGGGTTATAACGATGCAAACAGGAAAAGCTCTCTTGAAACAGAAGTGTTATTTTAGTTACACTGGTTTAAAGGAGAGACAATCGTGATTCCGTAAAAGGGATTATACTGTAAAATCATTGTGTTTTCGCTTATGAATACTTGTATCCAAAACACGACAGAATTACAAAGATCTGCTAAGAAAGCAGAACAAGAGAGTTGCATTTTTGCTGTAAGAGGTGTGCTGATGGTAGAGAGGTGTCAGGGAGCCTTGTGCTTCCCCTGATCCAAATTCGAGAGTAAGAAAAGCAGTGCCTGGCCTGCCTGCATGCACCTGTAGTGAAGCTGCAGGTTAACATTCTCCTTTTAGTGCCAAAGGGAGGACAGAACCGTCACATTTCCCTGTGCCTGCCCAGGTGAACCATGCTAGCCAGGGAAATTTTGAATTCATGCTTGAGGGCATGGGCTGAGCACCAGCTGGGCTCAGCCCGAATTCCCTCAGGACCTTACAGCATCAGCAGGTAGCCTGCTGCTGCTTGACACATCTGTCATAAACTCTTTCTTTGCTTGATGGACAGACAGTTCAGCTATTTCGGAAGGGAGATTGTGTCGCTAGTTTCGGGGGGTTGAGTGGTGCTTTCTGCTGCGTTCCGATCTTATGGTGGTTTTGGGTCCCTTCCAGCCAACCTGTTCTTTTGGGAAGAAAAGCCCGGAGTACTCAAGGAGGACTCAGGAGCTGGATGTAGGAACTGAAAATGGGTCAGTCTTTGTGGGTAATATTGCAAGGGGCTGGGCAGATGTAAAAAAAAGAACTCTGAGGAGCAAGAAAGGGCATGAGAGCTCCCTGAAAGACCCTCTGAAGCACCCAAGCGAGCAGGCTGCCCTTGCACACAGCAGAGGCTTGCAGGGCTGCAGTACTTTCTATGGGAAAGGCAAACAACTTGTACTCTTCCACTGCTGATTTCCTTCAACCTCCAAAAGTTTCCTAAATGGAGGTGGCCTGAACAAGTACCATGCATTACACAGACTCTATGGAAAGTGTCACTATGCTCATTTTTGTCAAACATCCCCTGAAGTGTGATGACTCCATGGAGCCCCTCCCTTCCCTCTCCCCCCATTATTTTAATATGTATGAACAAGTCAATGCAAGGATATCCTAATTGTTTTTGCTAATGGGTGAAGCAAATCAACTTGAAACCAATAGGGATCTTCTTTTTACAGCAGGAGCCTTGTCTGGGCTTGCCACATGAGACGTGAGCACAGTGTAGCAGCGTTCCCTCAGGTCAGGCTTCTGAGCACAGCAAGCAACAGGAGAGAGGAGTCTGATCCTACTTTACAGCAGGGAATTGAGTGAGTGAGAGACAGATCGTATGTAGTGTGCTTCCTTGGATGCTCAGGGAGCAAAAGCAGTGATTTTAACATGCTAGGTTTTGGCACCTTTTCCTATTTTGTGCCAGTGTGGATTAGCAATGGCTCCCAGGGAAGCAGAGCTCAGTGTGGTCCACAAAGTGCGTGTGCATGCGTGTGAGTAACAGAGGAGTAATCCCCACTCTGTGCCCATGCCCAGGAGGTGCAGGCTGGTCAGCCAGATGGAGATTTCTTTTGACAGGCTGCTGGAGGGAAATGCAAGCAATGGCATGTCTCATTCTGCATCCCTCGCGGGGCTGGACACATGGCTTGTCATTTGTCCAGAATCCAGCAGGACAGTCTGTCCTCAACCCTTAGTCATTTTTCAATGAACTGTCCGGCACAGAAAACCTTTGCGCTGAATTTCCATTGTTTAATCACAAGGGTGATTTTTCATCCCCCCAACTCCACCATGTTTTGTGATCTTCTTGCTCTTCTGCACAAACTTTATTGCCCTCCTCCTCCTTCTGTTGTCGACACATTGCTCCTCTTCCTACACAGCGCAGGAATATCGCAACCTACTCCTAGTTCTTTCTGAGCCAGAACAGCACTAGCATTGTGCTGCTGACAGGCAGCTAACATTCACCAAACGTGCTGAGCAGCAGTGCGAGTGTGTACATGTGCTGTACAGCACCCAAGGTGCTCCACAGAGCTGATCCAGTCATCTCCCAGCCAGAAGGACTCTGCATGAAGTGCCGATTGCTCCAGCGATGTGAAATGCGTGCGTTAAGTATGACTGTTGATCGCTTTCTTATTCTGACAATGGTTAAGACTTGGTTATCAAGCTGTCTGCCTGAGTGATGTAAACTAGTAATCTCTGGTCTTCCTCATGTTGCCAGACCTCGCCTTGGTTAAGACGTGTGTTGTGTTTTGAGCTAGCCAGTTCATTCCCTTCCTTCACAGCCCTGCTTGCTGGAAAGGATCTACTCTCTGCAGCCTGAAGGACAACATTTGAATGGGATGTCAGGAGCATTTGAGTGCCCATCTATAAAACATAAATTCTTGTCTAATTCCCAGGTGACCTGCAGGTTTACATCTGTATGGTGCACTGCAAGATCCTGGGATAGGGTTATCTATAAATACTTGCACAATCTTTCCTGACAACCCTTTTGTGCATTCCCTTGGTCTGTTTGAATGGAGAGCAGGTCCTTTTGAAGCTCACATTTGCACTGCAAAAATAAAAAGCAAACATCTTCTGCTCTTCTTTCAGACTCTGAACACTCAGTAGAAGAGCTCCATTTCTTTGCTTTCTTCATCCTACCAGCTCCATCAGTACTGGTTTACTACTTTGGCTTCAAGCAAGACTCACTACTCTTGAGTCGAATTCCTGAAGGAATTGTCTTGAAGGGCAACTCTGTCTTCTTGAATGGCCATGCCTTTAGGCTAACACATGTTAGGGATATCTTGTGCTGCTGCATCTGCAGACTTCTAATCCTGCTTTTCATTTCTGTGCTTTTTCTGTAAAGCATCCCTTTGGAATCACTCTTCTCAGGTGCTCGGACCATTTTCCAGGATATTTCACAAGGCTGACTCAGTAGGTGATGCTCTCCTGCTCACATCACACTGCAATCCAGTGCGGGTTGCCCCAGCAAAAAAAGCTGCCCAGTTGAGTGGTATGAGCTTTGAAATGCCAATTGTTCATGAGCGATGTTTTCTTGATAGCCTTCATGTGCAGGAGGAGATTAAACTCAACATCCAGGTCAAATTCCAGCTCAGGTGGTGGCAGCTCCCATTCCTAATTGCCCTCCTGCCCTTGCAATTAGATTTGTCATAGTTCCATGATAAACCTGTGGGCAGTGTTTTACTACTGCGCAGGCATCTGGGCTCCCATCTTTAAACTCCGGCTGCCAGACACAGCTGTAAGTGTTGGCAGGCAGTCAAAGGCTAAAGATGAAATCTGTGGAGAGCCAGGCAGCCTCGAGCCAAGGATGACCTGTCCCGTGTCCAAGGCCTCCTCTGCAAGGTCCTCCCAGGTCCAGCCTCATTGTTTCCAGCTCCACAAAAGCTGTGAGGAGGGCATGACAGGAATATATAAAGAAGTGGAGAGCAGCCAGACACTATTATTTATCTATCCTCCATCTAAACTTACTTCAAGATAAAAAGGAGCTGATTGACATGAGAGCAGGAGGCAGAGCATATGGAAACCTCCTGGTCCCAGGAAGGACGTGCTGTGGCTGCTCTCTGGGGCAGGACTGAAGCAAGCACCTTTCTCACCTCATCAATCACAACCTCTCCTTCTTTTTGCAGACATTATATTTTGCAGACATTATGTTTGCCACATAAAGCTGCTATTTCTGCAAGTGATCCTCTGTCAGTGCTGGGGCTCTGGGGCTGTTGTTTGGGAAAGGGGGGAACAAAAAAAGACCAGGACAGGGAAAGGGGAACAAAACCTCTGCGGGGACACACAGCAGAGACTGTACAGTCACAGCAGTGTGCTTGGGTACGTGAATATTTAGTGTCAAATGTCCTAGGAGCTGATGATATATAAAATGACACACATCTCGGGGAATGGCTGCTTTCTCCCTTCTGTACTTTCCTCTTTCTGAAGCCTGTCAGCCTGCTGTTATATCCGGTCTTTTCCTCCTGCAAAGACTCCCTGCTCTGTTCTCAAGTCCCCCACTTGCTCCCCCACAGGCCCTGTGAATGTTATAGGCATTACAGGGGACACAGATTTTGAAATTTTCTTTTGCCTCCTAGATTTCAGGAAGGGGAGCACCCTTTCAGCTGATCGCTGCGCTGCCTCAGCTCTTTGCAGCGTGCCCATGGAGCAGAGAGCAGCGCAGAGCCCGTTAGTGATGGAGCCTTGAGAAATGTAGAGTGGAGAGGTTTAGGCTGTAGTTTGGATCCTGTCTGCCTTAATATCTTTTTTTGCTTTTCTCTTTGAGAATCTGGGCAGCCAGGCATCTCCACTGACTTATGAGCAGCCAGAAATAGGATTGTTAGTTGCTGTTGAGCACCTGGGGCCATTTCTCAGGGCTTGAGGCTGAGGGCCTAGAACTGAAAAATATCTCCACGTCCTAAGTTATTACTGGAAACAAGAGAAGCAGGAATAAGATTAGGAGAACAAAAGAGGGGAAAAGGGCAGTGTTACATTTCTGCTGCTTCTCGTGTACCTGGTGCAGGCAAAGAAAACAAGGACAAAGCTGCAGGGCAGTTTGTGATGGATCCTGTGGCACGGCCATCCCCTGTCCCCGGTGGGCCTGGGCTTTGTGTGGACATGTGAAAATGACCCACACCAAGTATTTGGCATCATCCTTTGGGCTCTGACCCAGCTCTCACACCCCCTGCCACAGGAGTAAGGAGAGAAGGTGGCACTGCTGAGATCTTCCACGGCAGAAAGGGGGGAGATGGAGTCCGCACCTCGCAGCATTGCAGAAGTCCTACAAACCCTAATCAGTCTTTCTTTGTCCCTGCCACACCCCCATGCACTTGTTCCCTCGCCCTCCAGGGGAGCCTGACCTTGCTGAGCGCATTCCCGATTCCATCAATATTTTTAGACACTTGCTTGGAAGTAGCCAGCGCTGACTCAGGAGGTTTCCAGTCATCAACTACAGACATGCAGACCCTATAGAAAATGACCAAGTAAAGTTAGAAACATGTTACCGGAAAGAAAAAAAAGGTAGGAGCCACATTTATCCCTAGGCTAAAGGAAGGAGAAAGGGCATGGGTGAAACCTTCATCTACTTCAACTCTGCTGGTGTCAGTCAGGGAAAGGAAATAAAAAACAATAGCTGTGTCCATAAATACACCCAGGCAGGGGTTTAAGAGGACACAGATTGCCTAATAAATCTTTCCATATTTCTAATCTGCCCTGCCTGACTCAGATTACATTACTGAAATGTCACAATTGCTAAGCATTAACAAGCGATAAGAACACTTCTACCACCGACTAGACAAGTAGTAATTACGCCGCGTCCTTTCCCTCTCCCCTTTATTGTAGCTATAACAGTTAGACTTTCCAGGATCCTTCCTCTGTTTAAATAAGAACTAAAAATATGTCACAAGGCAATAAAGCAAAGGGACGGAAAGCATAGGAGACAAGTCCATGGACGCAATATTTTATTAAAGGTTTTTCTTAATGACAGCTAGGACATTATGAAGTGCTGCATTAACACCCACAAGATGCTGTAGCAAAGAGACTGTGTCATCAAAGCTTGACATTTTCGAGAGGAAATTTTCAAAGGTTAGGTGCCCCAATCCCAAGGAAAACCTTTTGCCATCTTAGCTGGCAAAATGCTTTTTCAGAGCAACAGCAAATGGTGTTTGGCTTCATGGCAGCTCATGAGACTCCAGCTGATGTGACAGCATAAGTTATGGATGTGTCCTGGGATCACAGAACTTTGGAGAAAAATCAGGTGTTCTTTGGTAGGCAGGGGTGGATGGAGGGATGTCTATTAAAGAGACCGCTCCCTCCCTCTCTCTCCTCCCACTGTAACTCCGCATGTCTCCTGTGCAGATGGGCTGGCTGCTTTCCGTGCTTTCCTGAAGACAGAGTTCAGCGAGGAAAACCTGGAGTTCTGGCTCGCCTGCGAGGACTTCAAGAAGACCCGCTCGGCAGCCAAGCTGGCCTCCAAGGCTCAGCGGATCTTCGAGGAGTTCATCGACGTGCAGGCTCCTCGAGAGGTGGGTATGCCACCGCCCCAGGCAGGCAGAGCATCCCTCCATGCAGGGAGCAGGCCCATCTCCCCCAGCTGGGACCTGTGCAGGGGTTAGGGAGCCCTCTCTTCCCTCCCAGAGGTGATGGTGAGGAGTGCATAAAGAGGATGGGAATGCCATCCTGCCTACTACAGCTGCCTCTGCTCCTGGTGACTCATCCCCTGGTGAGGGCAACTACTTTGACGATACTAAATTAGTCACAGCCAGTGAGTTCACTAGCGACTACAACCTACATTTCCTAACCTCTACGAGCTTCCTAGGAGTATTTCACCTTGCTCCTCTCATTTACTATCAATCCCTGAGCAGGCTATTGGGCTCATTTCACACAGGACATTTTGTGTAGAAGCAACCCACGAATGACTAACTTGTTGACTCTCCAGGGAGGAGTGTTTATCTGCTGACTAACTCTCAACTCAATTAGGCCTCCTAAAAGATGCGAGCAATAGCTCAGAGCTGAACAAAAAGTGCAGTTACAACCTGCAAGCCTGGAATTGTTCAAGTCCTCTTTCAAGTGCTGGCAGGTTGATGTGACTGTCAGATCCTGCCTCGTGATGTTGGGTTGTGTTATTGCGTTCATATCGCAACCAGGGGGGTGCTTACTGCGCCTGCCCTCCCACGGCGGTCCTCCTGCGAGCCTGCATGGGTGCTCATCACCCTAAGAGGGGATCCCCCCGCAAGGGCCCTCTTAACTCCACCTTTGAGCTAAGAAGGCCATTGAGAGGCCACTGAGAAGCACCCAGGTTTGCACCAAGTGGTGGAGGGCACCTCAAGGTTCACTTCAAACCCCATTGGCCTCAGTGAGCAACTTCCTGCTGTTATTTATGAAGCTGGGTGAGATTTTTCAGAACTGCAGGGCTAAATCTGGATTAGAAGTGGTTGGATGGGGTCATTCCTAAAATTTGGTCCTGCTGTTATCATTCTGGCAGGCTAGAATGTGAAATGACCCTGAAGTGAGACAGAGAGCTAGCCTATATTGCTGTCATCTGAGTTAAGGCAGACAGCTTTACTTTCCAGACTCCTTTAAGTTTGGATGCTGGGTTAATAACAACAAATAATATCTTTTCAGCAAGGTTTTAAAAAATAACCCTAACAAACTCTGGCTG
>NW_010161641.1:39570-52382 GCF_000695765.1 Mesitornis unicolor | reverse complement strand
GGGAAAGAAACCAGGAAAACGCAAGTTGTTGGCTTTGCAAACAAACAGCAGTTATAGCAGGAGCGTGGTTTGTTTTTTCAAGTCCCTGCTCAAGATAGCGTAACATGAAGCTGCTATGGGAAAAAAGAAACAATTTATTTTATAACAGCAGAGTTTAAAAACAATTAATAAGAATGTAATAATACTTTAAAGCCAGCTGGAAGTTCATTTACCCTTATATTTGGCCTGTAGTGAAGAATAAAGGGACTAGAGAAATTTTGGTTGACAGGAGCAAGGTTAAGCTGAGTCAGCATTTTTAGAAGATGTGCTACATAAACCTGTGCTTAAGAGTATGAATAAAAGTAAATTGATTTCCAAAGTGCTCAGATCAATATAAACCTAGTTCAACTTTTCCAAATCTGGGCCAGGATTTGTAACACTGGATCACTAAACCTCATGGTGTCTGGGGGGCATGGACGCGGGTAGGACCTTGGTTCTGCTGCTGCTTTTACAGCCACAGCTGAGACAAAATGGGCCGTTTGAAGCAGGTAAACTGATCACTTAGCACCAAACTCTCTTCTGCTACTTTTCCCAGGTGAACATAGACTTCCAGACACGGGAGCTGACAAGAAGGAACATGCAGGAGCCCTCCCTCTCTTGCTTTGACCAAGCTCAGGGGAAGGTGCACAGCCTGATGGAGAAAGACTCTTACCCCAGGTTCCTGAGATCCAAAATTTACACAGACCTGCTGTCTCAAACCCAGAGGAGGCTCAGCTAGAGCAGCGATGGGGCCCTCAGAAACCATCTGCTTCCCACAGCAGCCAAAACCCATGTCTAAATGTGAAACTTTCTTGGTGTTAAAAGCAGTGGGGATGAGAAAAGAGGGAGAAGGGGAAGAGGAGGCTTCCAGAGCGTGATCCAGACGCGGTATTAGGACTCTCTGAGTTTCTGTGCTTTTTCTTGGTTAGCGGTAGCATCCTGCACTTGTTGCCTCTCTCTAGCACAAACCCATAATCCTCTCTAGTCACAGGGTCATCTGCTGGGCAGGCAGATTTCCTTTAGAATTACTACACTGGTCTGTGTGTAAATACTGCTACTGCACCTTCCCATCCCTCCAGCCATCTCCCTGGCTCTCACCTCTCCCTTGTGTTTGGAGGGGCCCTGAGAGCAGTTCTGAAACTTGTGGAGCCAAGTCCAGTCCACAGCATCCTCTTCCACACTGGCTGCCGGGGTCTGGATCCAGAGACCATCAGGAGGGAGAGGGAAGGCAAAGGCACATGATTGATGCTGCTTCCCAGAGTGGAAACCATCAGCAGACTTGGCTCACCTTTCCATTTTGGTTGCACAGCAGCTGCTAGCCTGTCACAGTCCCTTATCTTCCTCAAGTGGAGTCTAGGAGTTATTTTCCATCTGTGAGGGAGCTGAGTTTTTCCCATGAGGAAGGTAATCCCAAAAGCTCTCGCTAGACCTGGCCAGGCAAATCTTCTAGTGTGAATGATTGCTTTTTGTTAATATTATTTATTTGTACTGTAGTTCAGCCTCAGTACCCCACTCATCGTTTAGGCTTCATTGTGCTAGGCACCATACCAAAACCCCACACAAAGAGGTTCCTGGCCACCAGCGACATTAGCAGGCTTGGTGGCATCTTGGGAATGAGTCCAGAGGAGGAATGTCCCATCTGCCCCATGCTAAGATGTAAGAAAAGCACAAGACCTTCCTGCTATGGCAGATAGCTTTTTTTCATGTCATACCTGACCAGCACACGGCAGGGAGAGGTAACATGAAAATCACACCTAGATTTTTTTTTGTTATTTATTGATTATTGACTGTTGTTGTTACCTGCCTATCATCCACTGTGGGTTCAGTGCCACGTAAAGAACTACTAAAGGCACAGACCCTGCTGTGTGGTGCTTGCTTAAAAACAGGACCCAGGGAAGCCTGCAGTGAATGGGACGAGCATCTGGGTGCGAAGGGGCATGTGAAGGGTGCTCTGGCCCTGTTCCCACAGCCTGGATGGCCAACTGCATGCAGGAGAGGACTCAGTGTAGATGTCAGTTGTATAGCATCTCCTCTGTGCTGTGCAGGGGTACTGACCATCTGAAGGCCACATTTCCATGGCATTGCTCTTCCAGATTGTCGGCTGTCAGATTCTTGCAATATTTTCTAGTGGAGAAGCAGACAGCCTGTCTGTGGATTTAAGCCTACAGAGCAGAGGTTTATTTTTTCTTAGTTTCATGGAAGCCTGGAAAGTGAAACCATGGATCCTTTCCTTCTCTCAGTCACCCAGAGATCAGAGGCTGTAAACATCTGCTCTAGCTGAGGACGGTGGGGAGGTCTGATACATCAGAGAGCTGGTGATAAAGGTGTAAGGTGGTGTAAACAAGGTAGACTGATTTCTGAAGCTAAGCATAACGTGTTTGAAATGACATAAAAAAACTCCTGCTTAGATATTAAAAGTTACTGTCCATGCATTAGGTAGGAAACAAGTTTCGAGGCTTTTTGCAAGGATGCTGTGCAGGACATTAGGACAAATAGGTTTAGGATTAAGATTGGGATGGTAAACATACTTGGTTTATTTTGGAGGTGTATTCCTGTGGTCTTTAAGACCCTAAAGTCTAAATACAGTGCAAGTGCAAAATTTATGTTCAGTAGGGAAATCTGCTTCTCAGTACCTATTGGTTGGCTCTACAGTTCTCCAGCTGGCTTGTAGGAAAAGGTCAGTGAAAGGTGGGCACTGGAAAATGCCCCAGATTCATCCAAAGGGTCTGCATCATGCAGTGGCTCCACTGGCCATGAGTTCAGCTGTTCTTGGCAGACAAGGTACCTGGCAAAGGAGTCCTGGTGGGACAGGTCTCTGGGGAAACTTGTGCGATGCTCTGGAAGGAGTCAGACAGAAGCAAAGGATATAAAGTCAGGCATCCAATGACTGTCCCTGGTGGTATCTGGGCTATACCAAGTGGAACAGTCACATCACCTGCACAGCCCCCTCCTGCTATAGGTGAGAGCAAAGGAGGAGGGCAAAGCATCCCACATTGCGGTGAAACACTCTCAAGGGAGGATGCAAAGCCACTGACTGTGAGGAGGGGCTGGAAGAACTCTGCTTTCCAAGAAAGGTGCCTACTACACCTACATCACACAGGATGGACAGGGATCTCTCAGGGGCACAGGTTTCTTTGGCTGAAGTGGTTTACCTTCCTGTGGTGTCAGTTATACCCAGTGTCACCGAGACTGCAAAATGGCTTGGTAACCGGTGATCCAGCCACTGCAACATGGCAGCTCAGCTTCCCAATGCTGTGGCATCAAACAAGCCACGCTGCAAGGGATGGAAGGAGGCCACCTGGTCTGGCCCTGCCTTCCTCCTTTTCAGTCTCCTCCTGATTGTACATGCAAAAAGCATCCCAGTGCTGCCCTGGATGTGAGAGGCAGCAGCGGGCTTGTGTAGCCATTGCTTTTAAAGAGAAGGCAGAAGGACATGTTAACAGCCTTGTGGCAGCTCTCTGAAAGCCACCAAAACACCTCCTGAGTGGGCTTGGAGGATGCTGACCTCTAGTGCCAGCTGATACGTCCCAGCCAAGGCTTTTTGGCAGAGTCCTGCAGCCACCCACGGCACTGAGGGTCACAGGGACAACCTGGCGATGGGGACACAGCAGAGACAAGATGTTTTTGTCGAGGAATGAGGAACAGGAACTCAGAAGTGAGGACAATTCCCAGGCTTCCCTGATGGCTACAAAGTCTGGTCCTGTTCGGAGTATGACTCCAGAAAGCCCAGGAGGTAGCGTCTCTCAGTGTCAGTGCTGGCATCCTTTCAGTTCATGTCAGGATTCATCGAAAAAACTTCAAAGTGGCCAACACCTTGAAAAAAACCAAGCTCCCTCCCTCCCCCATCAACCCAGGGAATCGCTTTGAGCAGGCACACTCTGAGATGGCTTTGCTGCAGTTGTCACAGGAGCTGTCTTCATGCAGGCTGATGTCGGAGAATTGTTTTGCCCGTTAAATCGATGCCAGATAATATCCTTCACGGGAAACATCCTGGAGCACAGAGCGGAGCAGAAGTATTGTCTGAGTCTATCACGGTTATTTTTGTTGCTGTTCTTACAGTTTGCCTCTATAGCAGGAAAGCAGACTGGTTATTTAAAGTAATTTATTTTTTTTTTAAAACAAGAAATTGGCACCAGCTGCTTCTTTTATGCCAAATGTCAGTCTGAAGTGAATTAAAATAGGCAGCTTATAGCTCTTCCCCTTTAACCAGGGGCTGATTAAGGAAATAATGACTGAGCCAAAGCTTCAGAAAGCATTGAGTGATGACTAATCCCCATCAAGGACAAATATCCTATCTTTGATTCATCTCTTACTGATGTGGAAGGGATATTCATAACTTACAAACCCCATTTCCCCCCCCCCCACAAGCATACACCTCCAAAATCTTCCTCCTGTTTCAAGTAATGTCACAGTGTGCCATCACATGAAGAGAGAAAAAAAAAAGAAATCATTTTGCTCAGCTGTTTTCATTCTGTGTGTTTGCTGGCACATACCCAGTCAGCTCCCAAGTCCTTTGACAGCAAAAGGGAAGAAGAGTTCCCAAATTGCCTTTTCTGTAAGCTTCAGATGTGGTTAACTCCAGAAACAGATGCAGAACGCGAATCTGCTTTGAGCTTCTCCTGCTCCAGCCCGTCAGCAAGGTTTGGGATGATTTCCACCACTTTTATGGGACTTGTTCATGTACCCCTGGGTCCCTACCCTCCACACTGGGAAGGTGCGAAGGGTAAAGTCCTGCTGGTCTAAGCAGGGGAGGGAAATCGGTGTGTGTGTCTGTGGGTGTGGGTGGGTGAGAGTGCATGTGAATTCACTTGTATGTTATTTAGTGTCTCCTACTAGAGAAGCTTTTCTGAGACATAGATGTGCATGTTAAAATAGGAGAATTAGGCATAAATGACATAAAATGAGATTTTAGCCAGTGTTGTGTTTGCTTCGTGTGTAAGTTTGACTAGTAATAAGAGACATAAAACTCTGCTAGGCTTCCAGTTACCCCTAAGAGCACATGTATTGAACTGAACTGAATGTTCACTAATAGACACAAAACCAAAATGTTTACAGCATTCAGAGCAATAGCAAAGCATACCTCATGCCAGTCCTGGAGTGCCTCTCACCCATCAGTGCAAGCTCTCCCACCCTGGGGGTTCCTCCCTTCAAACCCCTCTCCTTCTCAGCCCTGGCCCAGTGGACTTCCCTGTTCCTCCTCTTTATGGTTGCCTCCCTGAAGCACTCCTGTCCATGCCAACCTTCCTCTCCACCAGCACTGCTTGTCCCTGTATTTCTGAGCCTGGGTCTCTCATAACCTCCTCCCATGCCCTCCTGTTCACATACCCTCCATCCCCATTGCACCCTCCTCTCTTCTTCGCTTTTTACTTCCCCAGACACTTGTCTCTGGTCTTGCTATCTCTATCCTACATACCTCCCCTACTGTCACTAGAAAGCTGCTAGTAGCTATTCCTTGCTCGTTATGTAAGAAGAAAACACGTAATTTCTGCATTATCTTTCATTCCTGGGGCTGCTGCAGTTGTCTCCTTCCTTGGTACTGTGTTTTCTCCAGCATCGACACGTTATGCCACAGAACTGGAATTAAAGTACATTTTGCTGCTAGACCAGAATGCTTTTCTCTACCACGCACCCCTTGGGCTGTGCAGAGGCTCGTCTTGTCCCCAGTGTCACGTCATCTTCTTCCAGCCACGCTCCCTGTGCTTGTGGCAGGGGCTGGCTAAGCGGGAGGGCAGCCGGCTGCTTCGGCAGGGTCACGGCTGTGCTTCCTCTTGGCTTTCTGATCCAAAAAAAAAAAAGAAGAGTGTAAATAAAGGTGTGTGTGTGTGTGTTGTGTTTGCTCAGTAAAGTCAGTCATTCTGCTCTGTGCCTCCTCTTGGTTTTACTGGAGGGATGTATCTCTAATTTGAGACTGCAGTAAACTCAACTGGAGTTCAGGGGACTGAGGGCATGGGAGGGAGGTGGCAAAAGGGGATGAGCTTGTTCCTGAAAAAAAACCACATTTCTGGAAAAAAAAGGCAGAGAAGAAAAGGCAGTGCCTGCTTCTGGAGGGGCCTGGTGTACCAGGGAGACATGGGGACCAGCTGTGGTGTGAATAGCTTGTGTCCTGTAGCCCCACAACTCCCAGTTTGCATCATGCGCTGCGTGCCTCAGGCCGGATCTGAAACATGACAGATGAGAAGCTGCTCAGCTTTGCATTTATAGCGTAGATAACTGCATTATCCTAAGAGAAATGTTTTCAAGTTGCTCTATCAGTGCCCGCAGCCACCAGCTAAAAAGCAATGAGGAGAAGGAAGCATCTTGTGTTGCGTTTACTTATGCAGTCCTCTGTGGGATTACTGGTAATGAAGAGAGCAGGGTACAAGTACTCCCTGGGGTAGATCCCCCTTCCTTAAAAGCCACGATTGAAGTATCTCATCTTCCTATAACCTCTCTTCCTCCTCCTCTACAAGCAACACAAACCAAACACACATAGATCAGATTTTTCCCTTAAGCTCTCTGGCACCTCCATCTTTGGTGGGATGGCCATTCTTACCAACAGGAAGGGGCCTTGAGGACCCAACTCCAGACCCAAGTACTGAATAAGGTTGTCATAAATAATAAAGATGTCTTATTGTTTGGGAAACATCCTTGTGAGTGACTCAGAAGAGATTTAGGAGGGCATTACTGCTCTGAGTGAACTCAGAACTGAGCCAACAGGTACCTGAGTAGAGAAAACAGCTCTTTTAAAACCTTCCCTATGTCACATTTTTACTTTAATTATGTCCTGATGCTGTAGCTGTCTCCACAGTGCCTGGGTGCTGCTGGTGCTGGTAGATAACAGCAGGAGCTGTCTGGGCAGGATACCTGGGCTGTTCAGTCTGATCCCTTCCCACCCAGGGGCAGGCATGGGCTCAGGTGGGCTTTGACCTTCCCTCCTCATTAGCTTCCCATTTGCCAGGCTCACCTTCCCCTCTGCGAGGCTGGAGAAGCTCCTCAGCCATACCAGATGTCCAGCCATCGATGCTATCCCCACCAAGTCGAGTCCCTGTGTTGTGCAGTGCTACTCACCTGTGCCATATAGAGACCACGAGGAGGTAATAACCAGCCTGAGGCTACTCGCTCTGTGCCCAAGTGTCTGAGGTGCGAGTCGATCACATCTTCTAGCATGGAGAGGAGAGTGGGAGCTGCAAGCCTGGGGATAGAGGGGTGTCTCCCAGCAGAACTGATGAGGAGAAAAGGATGGGAGAAGCTTGTGCCTTCTCTGACACTGCCCTCATCCTTCTCTGTGCTGGTTTCACTGGTGCAGACATGCTGGACGTGGCAGCAAAAAAGGGACGCCTTAACTCTGAGCAGTCAATCGCCTGTGTTGAAGCAATTTAGACCCACTCTCTCTAGAGGTACGGTTTGGGGCGATGAGTTAGAAATATTGTCAGTAGGATCTAGGAGGCTACAAGGAAGATAAGTCTGAAGAGCTTTGTGCCAGTGCTTTGCTGTCCTTTCCTGGGCACGCTCCGCTGCTGCCTGTGATGGATTGCCCACCCCAAACCCAAGGTCCTGAGCACGAGCAGCATCAGGATCAGTTGTCCTTGGAGAAGGATGTACTGCCCCTGTACGCATCCTGCAGGGAGAAGTGGCCACGGCTGGGGAGCAAACTCTCTTCATCAGCCCATTAAACCCCCTGACACACAGCCAGAAGTGGCCAGGGCGAAGGAAACACCGCTGGGCCATCGGCCTTTCCCACAGACCCGGTGCTACAGGTGGCATGACTCCCACCTGCTCCTCTGGTAGTGTTCTGGTCACACTGCCTTATTGCCAGAAGTAAAAAGTGCTGGGCCCACTCTCAGTACCAGGACCAGCAGTGGGGGGTGCACAAGCAAGGTCTCCCAGAAAAGGGAGCAGGGCTGATGGATCGAGCCTGATCAGGCCATGAAAAGCAAACAAATGCTTTCTCCATCTATAAAAAGCAGTCCCAGACTCCAGCAGGCAGCTTACATCAAGGTCTTGGCTTGATCCACCCTTGGGGGACAAACTGGGGAGAGGCACAGAGTCACTGGTAAAGCCCAGGGCAAGGGCTGGCAGTGGGGATGGGGGCAAACAAGCAAGGAATGGGAAAGGCAAGGGTTGGCTTGGTGGGCAAGGGAAGGCACATCTGGGGATATGGTGCGTGTGAGCTAGAGATGGGCAGTGAGAGCTGGAGAAGTCAGAGCAACTCAGAGCCCCAAGGGCCAGTTTAGGGAGTCTGGAGGAGCTTGGACTTGCTGGGGAAGTGTTGGGCAGCAGCTGGGGGCAATCCTGCGTATTAAAAGGGGAAGGGGAGGCGTTATGGGAGCAGAGATCAGAGTGAGGGCAGCTGAGGGGATTGTTTGGTTGTCAGAAGAAGATTGGATGGCTACTGCCCATCTGTAGTAAGGACCTTGGTGAGGAAGGGCTGGGCCCAAGCAGAGCATCCCCTGAGCAGGTCTGGCAAGCAAGGAAAGGCAACGACCTGGTTCTGGCCAGGCCCTGGGCACAGTGAGGGCACTCCTTGCCTGGTGTGCAGCTGACAGCCCTGCCAAAAGGTGAGTGTTTGCTATGTGGTTTGTAGCAGGTTGCTTCTTCATTTAAAAAGAGAAATTAAATTAGCTTGTTTTTCTCTGGGAATGGTTGCAGTGGAATTTTTCAGTCCCTCTGTCTTCTTTCTATCTCCCTTTTTTTTGCCCTAATTCTCTTTCCTGCTTTTATTGTTTTTCCTTTTCATCTGCTGCTTCTCCCCTCTAAGCCTGTCTCTGAGCCAAAACAATTTGCATCCATCCAAGGAAGGCAGTAGTGCTGCTCTGCCTCTCTCTTAGTTAGGATATATTTAGCCATTGCCTTTGTTGTCTTTTTTTTTCCTTCTTCTTTTGCTGTTCAGTGGCTTTAAAGAGCAGGTGCCAGGAACAGAAAGAGAAGATTAAAAATACCTGCTGTCAGATACTTCTCCCTACGCAGATGTGCTGCAGCGCTGTGCAAAGTGAGCACGTGAGCGGAGCGGATAACAACTGCCCCTCGAACAGCTCATTTGTAATTCTAATTTTTTTTTTTTTTTAATTTCAATAATTCCTTTCCGCACTGCTATGAATTTCCAGAGCAGCTATTTCCTCCCGTGCTTCATGCGAAGGCAGCATGTGCTGCTGTTGGGAATCAATTAAAAGCCTCAGGGGCTGCGGTGAGGGCCATCACACAGAGGCTGCTGAGGGACAAGTGTCGTTGTGCAGTACAAGCGGGGTCTTTTACCCTTTACATCTCTCCCTTTTACCCCTCTGCATTTGACGTCTACCAGATTTCATGCAGACAGATCCAGGGGACTTGTTGGACTCCGGCAGCCTCTGTTGAAGCAATGCAGAGGGCACGCGGTGCTGCCTTCAGGTTTTGCCGTTCCTGATTGCCAATTCTGTGGTTCCCCATCCCTTTAGGAAAAATCAAGTGTTGGGCTCCTTGGTGAGACTGCCTGGCCCACGAGTTCTGCGATGCAGTGAGACCCCAGCAGCATGGCTCACTGTTGCTCTTCCTCTTCTCCTCTTCCTCCCCGCCTCCCCTTCCTATCCATTTCTGTATCCTCCCCTCCTTATTCCACTCAAACCATGGTACCATAAACTCTCCTCTGAGCTTGGCTGTGCTTTGGAGCACATGTGCAAGGATGCTTGCCACCCTGTCACCTCTTCCTTCTTCATTCCCCATAATCTGCCTCATTTGTGTAGCTTTGGGGCCGAAAACTTTATTTTCCTATTTGCCATGGTTGTTGGCGCTTCACAAATGCTAACCCAGAAACAGCAGCATCAATACCTGGGGCTGAAAGGCTTTGTGTTTTGCTTCCAATGAGGAAGCCAGTAGCTGTACCCCTGCAGACACCAGTGCTGTGCTGGCAAAGGGCAGCTACTGCTGCAGCTCTCCCACTGTGGGCACCTCCATGGCCCAGCCATCTCCCACCCTAAGCATGCAGGGTCCCCCAGTGCACCCTGCCTGAGCCACTGGGACCTCTCCAGCGGAAATAAAACCCTGAGAGGGTCAGTCCCCATGGATGGGAGGTGGGCTTCATGTCGGCAAGGCTGTGGCACGGTTACAGGAAAGGAGCGCGGCCCCAGGCGTTGCGACACAGATGAGGTTTTTTTTGTG
Organism: Mesitornis unicolor; assembly: GCF_000695765.1. NCBI lineage: Eukaryota > Metazoa > Chordata > Aves > Mesitornithiformes > Mesitornithidae > Mesitornis > Mesitornis unicolor. The sequence continues at coordinate 42,254 of NW_010161641.1, read as the reverse complement.
TTCCAAAACAAGGACTGATAATACAGACAAGCGAGCTGGAGCCGCGGGAGGCTGCTAAGCTAAATGAGACAGGAAGCACGTAATTAAATTAGATATAGAGCTCCATAAAGACATCTGAGTACACATACGTATTTGGACTCGGAGGCTATTGCATAACCCTGCTGAGGAGCTCCACAGCAGCAAATATTGTGCCTGCTGCAGCCCGCGCTGGTGAGTTGCCCGTTGTTGAACAGCATCTCCCACCCCAGCAAAGGGAAGAGTCAGAAACGATGCCCCAGGGGAGCAGAGCTGCCGGCCAGTGGGTTTTTGCAGGAGGCCAGTGTTTTGTGTGGGGTTCCGGTGGCCACGGCTGAGCAGGTGGAGGATCTGTCCTGGCAATGCCCTCCCTGCCAAGGCCAGGACAGCCAGATCCCATTCCCGCCACTGGCTCTGCGGCGTGTCCCACAGCCATGTGCTGGTTTCAAACACCCAAGTGTGGGACTCAGTCGTGAGCATGGCATTTCCTATGGCTTTGTGCATCTTCTGTCTGAGCGACCATGGTGCCCAAGAAGACACAGCCTTTAATTGACTTTTTCCCTCTCACTGAGAGTTTATAGAAGTCTTTCCCTCCCATGGGGGCTTGCAGGAACCAAGCTGTCACTGCAGGCATTTCCATACTTCTGCCTTGCCATCAATCAGCCTTGCCTCACCTGAGCCAAGTGCTTCGAAAAGCACTGCAGAGGGCACCAGGTAAAAACCACACACGCCATTGCACAATGCACTTTATTTCCATGAGGAAAAGCAGTGGGGAGATGAGGGCTGAAGCCAAGTGGAGGTTTCAATGGGCTGTCACACCAGGGCAGAGATGTGCAGAATTTCTCTGCTCTGGCTCACATCACTAGTGCTCCTTTCCCATGGGCCGGCACTGCTGTCCCAGCTGTGTTTTTGCTGTGTGGCTGTTTGGGGACCGTGGACTTGTTGCCAGAAGTCATCCACTCAGCTCTGCATGTCTATAACACATGCCCAGCCTCCTGGAGGTTTTCCTCTTGGCGTAACCTGCTTAGGGGATGCCTCAAAGCACTAGGGAGAGTTGCTACAGCATCTCATGACTTTACAAATCTGTAGGTGGGAGAATGGGCTGCAGCACCTAAGCACTGTTTTAGAGGGTAAATGTACACAGATGAAGTCCTGCTTAACACTAGGCATGCCCCAAAATGATGGGACAAAACAATGCCAGGGCATCGCTGAGTGCTGCACCGGTGCAGAAAACTGGGGAGGAGATGGATATGCAGGTAATGGAGGATAAGGGCCATTGCCACTCCAGACCTGTGACTGTTGCTGTTGGCCAACTGATACAGCCTGGATGTGAGTGCTAAGGGTATGTGTGCATGGCCAGTGCTGAAATATCCGAGTGTGACCCCCTCCTGTGGGAACCAGGAGCCCGTACCCATATCAGTATGGCAGCAAGTTGGGCTGGGGCATCAGGCTGATGTGGCCAAAGCACTTCCAAAACCTGTGTTAGATTGAGTGATGCCCATGCTGTGGGCATGCACAGACCTTCTTAGCATTTGCACAGGTAAAGGCAATCTTACAGCCCGCTTGCCCTTACTCATCCCCTTCTTTCCTGAAATCCACAGCAAGGATCACAGCTTTGATTGTGGTTTTAAGGCAGAGGGAAGACAGGAACAAGGGCTTTCTGCAGCTCCAAACATGTATCTGTAGCTGAATATCTGCTAACCAAGAAGTCTTAAACTTGTTTATTCAAGTGAGAAAAAAAAACCACAATCAACAAATCACTGTTGGTTGTCATGGAGCTCTCTGCTTGTTGCACCAGACCTTGGGGTTCACTGGTGCACAGTGAACCTCTTTCTCTTCATCCTTCTGTTTTACTGGTTCAGTCCTATCCCTCCAGTGTCCAACCTCTCTCCTGCTTTTAGTCTCCTCTTTCCACCCTCAGTTCCCATTAGGAGCCACCTTTATCAGAGGCTGTCCCACGCTTTGCTCAGGCTTTCTTGCATGTGCATCCCCTCCCCTTCTCTTGTCCCACCACAGACTCAGCAGGGAATTTGTGATGAAGAAGTGCAACTTCTGCCAGCATGGGGGGGCAGACACCGGCCCCAATTTATTGTCCCTGTGGACTGGCAGTGAGTGTCATTTTTGGTGGACATGAAATTGTTACCCTCTTCTGCTCTACCTGCAGTGCCAGGGGGATGCACTGCTCTGCCCCGGACGCCCAGGCTTTGCATCTGCCCCCTGGATGCTGCAAAACATCTGGTTCTGCTGGGGATGGGCATCCTTGGCTTCAACCACCTTGCAGCGCTGGGAGGATTGGAAGTCTTCGGGCAGCAGGACAGAGCTGACGAATTGCCCTGCATTATAGCGTCTGTCCTGTCCCTCTCACTCTCCCCATCTACGTCCCCGCCTGCCAGCGGTTACTCAGCGAGCTCTGCGCGTCGGTGGAAACGAGCCTGTTTTTTCCTGTTATCGAGGAAGCCGTTATGACTGTGATGCTCAAGGACAAGCCTGGGCCTCCCACTCCCCCTCCCTTCCCAGCACAAAAGCAGCCTACCTAAGCCGTTATCTTCGCGGGTGCTGCCGGAGCAGCTTTTGGTTGGTTGGAGGCTGGAGCGATGCCGGGTCCCCCTCCCAGCCCTCCCGCCTCCCACCCATTATAAAGCACGGCTCCTCGCCGCCTTTCCAGCCGA
>NW_010161641.1:39179-39502 GCF_000695765.1 Mesitornis unicolor | reverse complement strand
AAAGGACCCGATGAGTTGCTGGATGCCTGGGTGCTCAGCTCTCAGCATGTGCCGGGGCTTAGCCGCGCTCCCCATCACTTGCCTGGAAAGGTAAGAGTCTTCGCCACGCCGCAGGTCTGGGATGCAGAGAGTCAGCTGGAAAAGATGCATCTAACTTTGGCTGCTGTGGCTGTGATGTTGCGACAGAAATCGGGGTACAGACTGCAAGGAAACACCCAGCATAGGATGGCCCGAGTGATTTGCTTTGCCTGTATCTGCTCTGCTCCCCAGGAGGGGAGCATAGAGGTAAAAGATGCCGAGGGAGAGGAGGCTGGAAAGGGCTG
>NW_010161641.1:38712-39145 GCF_000695765.1 Mesitornis unicolor | reverse complement strand
CCAAGGGTCGTTTCTCTGCCTCCATCTCTGCAGAACTTGCTGCAGGTTGGCAGCAGCAGGGACTATTTTTGTCAACATGGTCAAAATGTTAAGTTACGTGTTGCTCCTCCTGCTAAACACGGCTACAAAGCCCCGTGCTGCCGCCTTGCCATTTAAACACTTAATTTTGTAAGAGTGCCTCGGGATGCCGGAGCAAGCTACTCCACACAAATAGCAGCAGGGCGGCGCGCCGCCCTGGGGAGAGGAGCCGAATTAGCAGCAGCTCTTGCTGTATTGCCGCAGAGACCTCCGGCAGGGAGGTGCCACCTCTGCAGAGCTGCGGTGACGGGCAGCGGTGTCCCAGGCTCTCCCGGAGCAGACGCTGGCACGGGAGCATCGTGCTGCCACCAGCCTGGAAGGCATGGGGGAGGTGGATGGTGCCACCGGGGGGCGT
>NW_010161641.1:32931-38673 GCF_000695765.1 Mesitornis unicolor | reverse complement strand
CCCCCCCCCCCATCCCCCCCAAAAAGTAAGGGAGCATCAGCCGTGCTGCAGCAGCCTGGCGGCAGGGAGATGCTTCCGCTCTGCCGAGCAGAAAGCAATCGCTGTGTTTTTCCAGTGCTTTGGAGAGCAGCATAGGAGGGGACGGGAAAAGGAGCAAGGTTAGCTCCAGGGAGCTGCGGAGGCTCCTGCTGGGCACTCAGAAGCTGCTCTGCTACCTGCCCCAGAGGAAAAAGCTGCCCGTGCTCTATAAAATGCATGCAGCGCTGCCTGGGAAGCGAGCGGGAGGAAACGCTCCCCTGGGCATAATGCACTGCTGAGTGCAGTTGCCAGGGAGCAGAAACCACAATTGGGAGCGGTGTGTGTGTGTGTGTGTGTATTTCATATATCAGAAGGCAAAGAATCAGCTGAAGCTGAGGAGTGAGGACTGCCCCTATGAGCCGTGTCGGGTCTGGGAGGTTGGCAGCAGCAGTCTGGTGGTCCAGTGGTCCCATCACTTTCTTTCTTCCCCTCCAGAGCCAAGGATCTGAAGACCCGTTTAGGGATCCTGCTTCATAAGCCTGAGCTGGGACACAGGATCGGGACCTCTAGCAAGCTGCAGCTGGGCTCCAGGTGGAGGTAAGCCAAGCGGTGCCATGTCCTGGCTTCAGCCTGGGACAGGTCCCCATGGACCAGGCTGTCCCAGGGGATGCTCCTGCCCATCTGAGCAGCAGAGGAGACAGCACAGCTCACCCTCCCTGTGGTCCCACCCCAGCAGGCAGGGAAGGCGGATCACTTCCCAGCTGCACCAGTTATAAAATCAGACTGGGGGACTGATGCTCTGGCATTACAGGCACAAGCAAGCAGGTCCTTAGCCAATAGGCCAGAAACTCAGAGGGCTCCTGCAACTCTTGATGTCTCTGTGCATTCCCTAGGGAGCCAGGCGGCATTAAAAACCAAATACTAAATATTGCTGCTGGAGGCAAGGCATCTTTTTGCAAAGGAGGCTCTGCTGGGCTTGTACCAGCAGAAAAGGGCTCCTCTGAGTATCCTCCAGAGAAGCTACCTGGCCAAAGCTGCACTATGGAGCTGAGGTCTGGCGAGACATCACGGAAGGCAAAAGAAAGGGAGAAAGGAAAGAGAGTCCACAGGTAATGGATATTGGAATCTTGCTTTGGTTTCTGACAGAGCGCCCAAAGTGCTCCCATCCTTTGCCGTGGGGCAGGAGAAGAGTCGTCATCAGGACAGCAAGCCTTACACCTTTTCTCTTTTCCAGAGACTCCTCACGAGAGGTACTCGAATGGAGGGAGTCCTTCGACCAGCTCCTGAAGAGTAAGAGTGAGTAGGATCTTGCTTTTTTTCCCTTGATGAGACTGCGTAGGAGCAGCACGCTCCCAGTGAGCGACACGGTGACTGCACGCCTGCAGCCAGCCTAGGAGACCTTGCCTCCTCAAATGAGATGTTCTGCCCTAACAGAGCTGGTGTGTGTGGCTGGTCCCTGTATCCTCCTGTGCACAGCAGCACAGCCACCTCCCTGTAGGCTTTTGTTGGAAAAAACCTCAGAAATAGCTCAGAAAACCGTGTTACTGCCCTCTGTCGTGTCCATCCTGCACCTCTGGGGATGGCTCTTCACAGGGAGAAGGAATTCAGCTGCTTTACTGAGTTACACGTAGCTGTTTTCCCCTCCAATATTTGCAACACGTATGGTGATGCACTGAGTTCCTGTAAGGTGCTGTCTCCCCCTCTCCCATGCAGTCAGTACCTCCAGACTTAGAGAAGGGACCTCTTTTTGAGTCCTACACGCAATCCCTTCTTTACCCTGGGCTTTATACCAGCTACACAACAGCAGGAGTGCCAAATTTTAACTAAAAATAGTTGTCTACCTTAAAAGCTATTTCACAGCAAGAGAAAGCCCTTCCGGAGCGCTAGTTTGGGGCTAGGCATAGTTTTTTTTTCCAGCCTTCCTCATGGGCTGTGATGGCTAATAACCATCTCTGGCTTTGTAACTTAATGTATCCCCCAGCCTGGCTCTGAAATCCTTGCTGCAATTACTCGCTCATACTCCTGAACATCTCGTTCTCCCTAGATTTCAGCCAAGAAATAAAATAAAAATAAAGCCATGGCTGCTGGGTTCCTGCAGGCATACTGATACCTCAGTGGATTTCTCCTGAGGTAGAATTAGCTCTTTTCCGAAGCTGTAAAGAAAATACTCTGAAGCCTCATTACAGAAAGGTCAGATAAATAAAACCAGAGGATTACTTGTCTGTGGGAAACATTTTTATTGGAGTCTAGAGGCCAATTAGCAGCATCTCAGAGGGTGGAATTTGCCTGGAGGGAAAGGAAATCTGCGGATGTCATGGTCTGAGCTCCCAGGGCAGTGCTCACCGCAGCACTGTGTGTGGCAGCCATCCGGCTCTTCCTTCTCCTCTCCTGCCTTGTTAACTGCTCTCTTCTTCCCTCCGCAGGTGGGGTGACGGCCTTCCACACCTTCCTGAAGACCGAGTTCAGCGAGGAGAACCTCGACTTCTGGCTGGCATGTGAGGACTTCAAAAAGACCCGGTCGAAAACCAAGCTGGCCTCCAAGGCCAACAGGATCTTTGAGGAGTTTGTCCAAAATGAGGCGCCTAGGGAGGTGAGAGCATTTTCAGGCTCTGTCCTGTGGCATCAAATAGGGTGGGAAAGGAATACAATATCCCAGTGGGTTTTATTAAAGTGGGAAGATGTGTTCTTGTTGATGAGAGCTTTCCTTTCAACCTCATGTTGTTTACCAACATGAAGGGATATAAAGGCTTGCAAGCATCCTCACCCTCACCTGAATATGGAGAAAACAGTTTTCCTCCCTCCATGGGAGGGGAGTTAATGCTGAGTTAATCTCTGTGGATGCTGCTTCCTTGCAGGTGAATATTGACCACGAAACCAGGGAGATCACCCGGAAGAACCTCTCAGGTGCTACCTCCGCTTGCTTCAATGAAGCCCAAGCCAAGACCCGCACCCTGATGGAGAAGGACTCCTACCCCCGATTCCTCAAGTCCGCCTCCTACCAGGATATGACCAAGCAGGCCACCAGCCGTGGCGTCAGCAAGCGGTCGCATACCTGACCCGAGCCCAAATCCACGGCAGGGAGATGAGCCAGGGGACGGGGCAGAGGCTGAGAGATGGTTTACAAGGACTGAGGTCTGCGTGGCAGGGTTTTGGCTGAAGTCCTGGAATTTTAGGAGGAACCTCAGGACATCAAGAGCTTCTTTCTTCCCATCGAGCTGCTGGGAAGAGAGGTCCTCCCTCCCTGGAGGAGCGGAGCAGGTGGGAACCCAATGCCTCCCCTTGCAGCACATCCAGAGACCTGGACCACCGCAGGGAGAGAAAGAAATCGGCTTTGGGTTGCGAGCCTGGGAAAAAGGGACTGGATTCCCCTGAGCATCCATCACCAGAGAGCTCCTGCCTGCTCTCAGGACCCTGCCTCTGCCCTGCAGAGCCAGCGCAGGAGCCTGCAGCTCCTGTAATGCCCAGGACAGCTGCCCCAGACCTGCCCATGGGGCTTTTCCTACGAGGGAATGGCTAGAATAGAAGTCCAAAGACTACGCTGCATCTGGAGGGACCCGGTGCCCACCTTCTCCTGATCCTAAGACCCTTCTGCCGTTTCCTTCGCATGCGCTGCAGCACAGCTTCACACCTTCTTCCAGTACAGCATCTTCCTAGCAGTGATGTTTTTATCCTTTGCTTAAGCTACAATGACATTCAGATTGCACATAATCTTAGGTCACATGTGTACCTTTTTATTACTGTTATTTATTTTATCTTTATTATTAAATATGTCTATTTATTAGAAAAGCACCGCTCAAAGCATACACACGTCCCTTGCTCCGAGGAGCCTGTAAATTAAATTATTTTCAATATTGTAGCACTTAGCGTGCCTCTCACCTTTCCTGTGTAATAACTTGAGGGCTGACCAGACAGATCTGTAACGTGACCGTGGGGCAAGGTACGCGAGCAGCGTGGTCCAGCGGGGCTGCCCGAGGGGCTGGAGGCAGCAGGTTTCCTGTGGGCTCAAGGAACTGATGATGATAGTAGAAGAATGCTTTGCAGTCAAACAGGCGCTTTGGTGAGTGATCTTATTGAAAAGCTGTTGGTTGTTTTTTTTACAGATGGGAGAGAAAACTTGAGGCTTTTCCCTGGTTTAAAATTGGGCTTGGTGTTCCCTTGGCCAGTCTGCAGCCACAGCATTTTAGTGGAAACCTTGGTACCCAAGCGAAACAGTGCCATGGGCTGTGAATTCAGTGTTCCGGGGGGCGGCAGGGCATGCTGTCAGCTCAGACTCATGGGGTGAGCTCTGGAAAAAGCCCCGCTGAGCTGGGATTTCGGGGTCCCACAACCACCCCAGAAAGCTGTGGATCCCATTTGGCAGCAACGGTGAGAGCAGCCCATGGGTGGGTGATGAGGACCACACCAGATCCCTGTGCTGGGTCATGAGGAACCTGCCACCAGCATCATTTCCTACTGAGGTGCCACACGTGTCTCCATTTATCCCTAAAGACCAAACGTGGAGGTCTGTACCCCGCTGGTACTCATTCCTTGCCGAGGGAACCATCTTTTGCCCACCCAGCATTGCCAGAGCACAGGATTGCCCGGGCTTTTCACGGCTGTTTGAGCAGAGCCAGGCACCAAGGACCAGTTCGGGAACGTTATTCTGAGTCTTCTTCCACTTTCTCCGTCCTGGTTCTACCTCTGAGCCTCGGTGGGTCCTGGCTGTGTTTACAAGGAGATTTTAGCTGTTTTCTTATTTATTATTTGTTTTTACAACTGGAACCACCTTTGTTGTGTTACTGAAGTGAATAATGCACAATGGTCTGTTTTCATTACTAACACAATATTGTCATTATGAAATAAAATATAAAGAGGAAAATACTGTGAAAACATGGGGTTTTTTACATTCTGGGTTTGGATGACTTGCAGAGAAAGAAGAGGAAAACTTGTGAAGAGCAAAGCTTCTTAGTATTTGGCTTATTGAAGAGAACTGAACAGTTCACAGCAAGAATGAAAGCAGAAGTTAAAATTTTAATATATAAATTGCCAGGGTGTTCAGTCCTCTTTGTATAGCTCACAGTTTTCTGGGCACTTTCCAGGACTGCAGTTCCCAGTACCTATTTAATATCAGTAAGGCAGCGTTGTCTTAAAAGCCCGGGAGGATTCAAGTTAGGGCTGCTGTTTGCAAAAACTGCCTTAGAGTTGCTGTCATAAATAATGTTTGATTTTTCTTGATAGCTCAGCAATTCATTTACAAGGAGGGGAAGTATCTGGCTCTGGAGGGGACACTAGAAAAGCTCCTCCCTCTGAAGCAGTCTGTGCTGTCCCTGAGGCCTGGGCAGTCCCCGTGTCCCCTCGGGTGCTGTGGGAGGGTGGGTGGCAGCGTGGGGTGTGCAGCTCCAGGGACCTTGGCAGCGCTGGAGGGCTGACACTCCCAATAACACCCAAACAAAACCTGTGTTTAAGTTGTTGTCTTTTGATTTCTAGCGTGTTTCGGAAGCTAAAATTAACAGGCTTGCGTCAGTGTAGGAACGGGTGAGTGGAGTACCCAGGAGGAGCTGGCATCACAGCTGTGCTTAGGTCCCCAGGTATTACACTTGGCACAAGCCAGCCTCTGCCATTAAAAAGCCTTTTACAAGCAACTGCGTCTCTAACAACTTATGTCTCTTCTAATAGAGCCATACAAAGTCCAAGGATTATTGCTCTTTATACAATATATCAACTCCTCTCCGTCCCTGTTCCCTA
>NW_010161641.1:29230-32917 GCF_000695765.1 Mesitornis unicolor | reverse complement strand
CCCTCAAGCTGGAGGAAGGCAGTTTAAACTTCCTCTCTTATCTTTTATTCACTGTTTCATTAAGCATGGCCTTGTCTCGCAGGCAATTTGGGATGGCAGCAGCCTGCACGTATACCTCATCTTACTCCATGGGAGAAGGAAGAAATGAGCTGAAAGGTGTGCAGGAAGTGTTTAAATTATCTGGCAAGAAAGACTTAGAGCCGTAAAACAGTCTAGGAGCAGCTAGAAACAAAAATCATGATTTCTTTTTAATTGCAGCTTCTATCTGAAAAAAAAAAAATCAATATTTTGTCTTGCAGATCTTTAAGTTAATTTAAAACCGATTCTCCGTTAAAAATACTTAAATTGACCAAGAAACAATTCAGAAAAATTTAGAATTAAAATTTTTTTGAGCTTTCTTTAGAAGGAAATTTGGGGCTACATCCATTCCTGATGCACTGTGCATGGAAATTGGTGGCTCAGTGGTAGTCCCGACTTCACAGCTGACACTGGAGTGTCCTATTTGCAGCGTAGTTTCACCTCTCCATGTCTGAGATGCTTCCCAAAGAGAAAACTTGGTCAATAAAACCAGAGAACCCACATTTGCATCCAGTATATCCTCTGCTGGCAAAGCCCAGTGGTAATATAACAAAACTTTTAGAAACTTAGGAGGATAAAAAAAACCAACCCCTCCAACCCACAAAACCACACTGAGAAAGAGAAGCCAAAGCTTCCCGTGACCACCTTTGGGCACGACCAATAAACCATGATCAAAGTTTCCCAAGGCAGAGGCTGCGAATTTGGAAGCAGTAGAGATTTGAGCTCCAGGGAGCAAAAGCTGGGGCTGGTGCTGGCCTGCCCCAGGCATGACACATACTTGCTCCAGGGCCAGGTTTCCATGAGCTGGGATGGGGGGGGGTGGATTTATATGGTGGAAAAAAACCCGACCCATTTCCCTGTGCCCTGGGACCCGGGATGTTCCCAGCAGTGGCTCAGTGGGGTGGCATCGCCGCTCAACCTCCTCATCTCCTCCTGCGGCCGGGGGTCCCCAGGCCGGCAGGACCTTGGGGCACAGACAAATGTGCATGAGTGGCCCATGAAGACACATGTTTGGCCAGGTGGATGTGCATGTATAGGTGCATGGATGCTGAGCTTTCTGTTGCATTCACTGCAATGCAGAACAACACGTGTGCTGGCAAATTCATGTGTTTGCATGCACATGCGTACATAGCCATGATTTTTATTTTAACCAGAGTCTGCAAAGAAATGCTATAAAATGTTGTTTAATTATGTTTTTGAAAGAAGCTCACCAGCAAAGGGGATGCGCTGAGCCATTTCAAATACTCCAGACACCTTACCCAGCGTTTTGCAGTGCTCTGCCAGCCCCTGTGCCAGCCGGCGGAGAGGGAGCAGCTGTATCATGCTGCTTCCCACTCTGCGGCTTTTATTTCAAGGCCTTAGCCCAAATAAAGTGTCACAAGCCACGTGTGATGTGTTTCAATGCGGCTCACCATCCCTCTTGCTGCTTGGGCAGCCAAATGCCGAGGGTGCCAACCCAGTCCAGTTGCGTGCAGGGATTCTTATCCCCAGGGTGCCTTGGAAACCGATTAAAAATTAATGATAATATTGATGCCTTCTGACACTGCTGAGGCCCTGAGAGCATTGCCAGGCTTTGCAGCCCTCTTGCCTCCCCAGGGTTGTGCTGCCTATGCCGGAGGGCAGCTCTGACACTGCGCAGCTGCAACCAGAGCTCAGCCTGTGGGGAGAAGCAGGGGATGAGAAACAGCTGGGAGAAATTCCTGGGAAAAGGCATTTAAGCTCAGGTCCTCAGCCTGGCACCTTGGTTGATTTGTTTTGGCTGATCTGGGATGATTTTGATGGACCTGCTCTGCTCTCCTCGCCCAGAGACCGGGACATGATGGTCTGGTGTGTAAGGTCCCAGCTTGTCTCGCTGTGTTGGTCTGGTGGTGTGGTGATGAGGAAAGAGCAGCAGTCTGGAAAGGTAATAAATGTTGCTTAAAAAATAATGTAAAAATACTCCACAGTAAAGTGAGATGTGGTTGATGCCCCTGTGTGAACAGGGTCACCTGTCAGTGTTTAAATTGCATCCTGCTGTAGATTATTTTCCAAGGCATTTTTCCAGTTCCTTTTCAACACTTGAAAGTCACATCAGCGTGGCCAAGCATATAAACCCTAGGACTTTCTCATTTGGAAATATAACGAGGAAGCAAGTACAGGGAACATGAAGGAAAAAGACACCTTACTATTCATAGCTACATTAAAAATTATTTTAACTTTGATGGGCAGTTCTTGTTGCCATGTTTTAGCTCATGCTTGATGTTTATTTGTGGCTGGTGGTCAGGGCATGGATGTTTGGAGACGTTATGTCAGGGGAAGGGTTGCAAAATGGGTGTAGGTCCATCAGGATGAAGGAAAAGGAAGATTTGCTTAATTGTGCCCTTGGTTTTGGTGAAGGTCATCTCCTGAGTCCACGTGTGCATGGGGGCAAATAAGGACTCTGCAGAAGTGCAAATACAGCAGGAACTACATGGCCATGCTTTAGAAAACCTTTGTGGCCCTTCTATTCCTCAAAATCTGCCTGTCACAGGGACTGAGAGTTTGAACTTGCACCATTGTGCGTGACTTTATGAAAAGCAATTTGGATCAGGGATGAGAGAAAGGGAAAGTGTTACCAGCAAATCCTGCTTGGATGGGGTATGGGCACAGGGTACCTGTGCCACAGCCCTCCCGGATGCAAACATGTAAATTCCTAGCATCCCAGGGCTTGGTTCCTACTATCCTAGGGTTTTGTATCTTCCCACCTAAGATAATCAACTATTTTAATTAAATCAGCAAGCTGAACAGAGGCTTTTGTACTTGGGTGGCTGCCTGACATGGTATTGTTATGTATTATAACGTTGCCTTTTTTGGGATCTCTTTATTGTTGGCTCTGAGCCTGCGATGTGCTCCTGCCCTGATTGTCTCTTTTCAGCCTGCAAATGGGAAGTTACCCACTGGCAGCTGGAGCCCCAGCTCTGATCAAACCAGGAGAGATGCTATTGAGTTCAGCAGATTTCTGTGAATTCAAATGGGATCTTGACAGTGATTTGAGATTGTTTCCTGAGTTTTCAGAGTTTTTGTCCCTGTGGAGCTGTGTCAAGGTCTCCTGTGGTAACACAAACTCTATGAAACTGCATCCAGGGACCACAGGATGGATGCTCAATATGATGGGTAGGTACAGAGATGCCACTTCTGAAAAGCTCTGCCTATGCAGAGCATTTGTCAATGTTGGCATGCAGATGTGAGCAAGTAATGCCAGGTACAGAAGGATTCAGATATGCTTGTAAAACATGTGCAGGACTGCTCCTGTGGTAACACAAACTCTATGAAACTGCATCCAGGGACCACAGGATGGATGCTCAATATGATGGGTAGGTACAGAGATGCCACTTCTGAAAAGCTCTGCCTATGCAGAGCATTTGTCAATGTTGGCATGCAGATGTGAGCAAGTAATGCCACGTACAGAAGGATTCAGATATGCCTGTAAAACATGTGCAGGACTGTATCCATGTACTCTTTTAGGCTGTGCTTCTCTGTGTTTGTGAAATACAGACCAGCTGTGTCTCTGGGTACATATGCAGACACCCAGTTTGTGCCTGTACCACAGCACTGCCGAAAGCCAGGTGTGGACTCACTGATGTGGTTTCA
>NW_010161641.1:4306-29152 GCF_000695765.1 Mesitornis unicolor | reverse complement strand
GGTCTGCACGCCGGGAGCTCATCTTACGTTACGGGACACCGGGTTAAACTGGGTGAGACGTCATATCCTGAGCTCCTTCACGTATTTCCTGCGTGTGCTTTCCGGGCGGTGGGCTGGAGTAGGGGTTTGCGCAGAGCCGCCTGCGTGGCTGAGAATGGACCTGGAGCTGAACGGTTCTGCGGCTGAACTTTAGCAGCGTGGCTCGTTGCCTCCTGCAGATTTACCAGAGGTGAGGGAAAGCTTAAAATAAATAAATAAAAAAATGCCCACAACCCAAACTCCCACCCACCAATAAACCCCAAACATCTGCCAAAAACCCCAACGTCCCCTCGCAGGGGCATAAAACACTCCCAGGGCTGCTCCTTCCCGGGAGGGGACAATGCGTCCTTACATGCTTTGCCGGGAAGCAAACACTCCCTGGAGATACTTGCTGGGAAAAGCTGCTCCCTGGCTTTGAAGGCGGTGTAAGCAGCGTCTGGGTTTCTGGCTGGGCAGCGGGATGCCTTCCCCAGGCGGGTGGTGACTGGTGACACTGGGCGACTGTGCGACTTTGCCCATCGGCTGGGGACGCGCAGCCGCCGTGCAGCCCCTGGCTGACAGCCACTGGGCTGGGACAGGAACGTTTAAACGTTTCCTGGAAACACCACACTTGCCGCCCTACTTCTCGGTGAGGAGGAAGAAAGTGCGTCTGCCTTCGCGACAGAGGTAAGGAATTTGAGCCCCTCCATGCCTAGGGGATACTGTGCTGCCTTTCCAGCCAGGAAAGTAATTTTTGTTGGTTTGGTTTTGGTGGTTTTTGGTGTTTTGTTTTTTTTTATGTGGCAAAAGATGTAGAAGTTACTACAAGGAAATGCAGCGTGTCTAATTCAGTGAAATAGTGTATTCATTTCCTGCTTGGGAGGGGGGGTGGAAACATCTTGAAGTGGTCCTTGGCTTTCCTGAGGGTAAATTCATGTGAATTTATACTTCGGATTTATACCTTGAGATTTCTCTGTCTCTCTCCTGCTTTGCTTAGATGATTTATTCACACTTCAACTTGTCAGACAGTGACTCCCGAAAGCGCTTGTCACTTTGACCAGCCTTTGCAGTCAGGAAAATGGGTGTTTGGGCTCCAGCTTTTCTAGATATTAGATAGATATTGATAGATCACATCCTACGTGAGTAACCTCTTAATGTCCATGAAAAGCTTAGGAAAGGTTTCTGCTCAGGGAGGGTCTCCCTGTTGCCTGTGGAGGCAGGCAGGGTTAAGATTGTCTCTCTGTCTATTCCAGGTATCAGATCGGGGACTCTCCAGGACTCCGTGAGTGACTGCCACCCAAAACTGAAGGGGAATGCCCATCTCTGCCTGCCTGCTCCATTCTCCACCTGAAAACATCACTGGGGGCTGATTTACTAGGTAAAATAGCCCTTAAAATGGCAGCCTGTCTTACCTAGCACATTTCATCAGCCAATCCCAGAGCATCCCCCACAATGAAGGAACTGAGCATTGCACCTCTCTAGTCCTTCAGTTGGATCCCTGGGCTCAGGTGAGGAACAACAGGGGTACAGAGCCCTCCTTCTGACCATCATGGAGCCCACAGCTCACAGCCAGAAGAAGGCATCCACCCCTTCCATCCCAGAGACAGCAGAAGACCTTGCCCTCAAATTAAATATTGCAGTGAGGAACAGCAATATCAAAGATGTGCTGGAGCTGCTGGAGAAAGGGGCAGATGTGAACTCCAAAGCAGGATGCGGCTGGACACCGCTGCAGAGCGCCGTGCAAGCTAACGAAGAGGACCTGGTCCGGCTTCTGCTAGACAGGGGTGCTTGTCCACGTGCCAGGAAGGACAATGGTGGCACAGCATTTACTGAGGCAGCGATAGCAGGAAATGTGACTATACTGGAGCTCCTCCTTGACTGTGGGTTAAATATTAATGACCATGATGACAATGGCTTCACAGCGTTCATGGAGGCAGCATGGTATGGGAATGAGGAAGCCTTGAAATTCTTGTATAGCAAAGGAGCAAATGTGAATTTGAGGAGGGAAGTTAGTGAGGAGAAAGCGAAACTGCATAAAGGAGGTGTGACAGCACTAATGGATGCCTGTAGGAGGGGCCACGTCTCAGTTGTAAAAACTCTTGTCCAAGAGATGGGTGCTGATGTGAACATTTGTGACAACAAAGATAGGAATGCCTTGATCCATGCCCTCAAGGAGGGTTGTGCCAGGGAAAGATACCAGTCAGCTGTCTCCATAGGCCATTTCCTGCTGGATCATGGTGTTGATGTGAACAGCAAAGATGAATGTGGGAAAAGTGCCCTTATCCTCGCTGTTGAAATGGAGAGCTCAGATTTGGTGGAAGCCTTATTGGAGAAGGGTGAGATAGATGTTAATGATGCAGATGAGGAGGGCAACACAGCACTGGTGGTGGCTGTAGAGAAAAACAACTACCATATAGCAGAAGTGTTGTGTAAAAAAGGAGCAAGGACTGATGTTGGGAACCTTATCGCTGTTGCGAATAGGAACCGTGCTTATAATATGGCACGTCTTCTTCGCCAGTATGATGCCAGGTTTGTTCCAGAAACTCTCAAAGACTGGGAACCAAACAGCAAGCGCTGGAGGGACCAGCTGGAATGTCTTTATAAAATGTATCGCCCTATGATTTGCAAACTGAAGACATTTCAGTTCTTCCGGCTGAGAATCCAGAACACTTCCCAGGGTGGCATCTACCTGGGGCTCCACGGTGAGACGGAGGTAGCAGTAAGAATAAGCCGCAGTACAGAGGGTGAGAAAGAGAAAAGGTTCTTTGAACAATGTGGCACCTGTGAACATCTGCTGAAGCTCTTCCAGTTTGAGAAGGCAAGAGGCTACATGTACTTGTGCTTCCCGCTCTGGGAGAAAAACCTTGAAGAACATCTGCAGGAATCAGAAGACCAAATTGATTACAAAGATGCTGTGAAGATGATCTTCCAGGCAGTGAGAGAGCTGCACTCCCTTGGATATGCTCACCAGGATCTGCATCCCAGGAACTTCTGCATAGGTTCTGTTGTTTCCTCAGTGTTTTCATTTTGCTTTCCTGGTGCCTGTAGTTAAGAGATGTTTCATAGCTGTCTGTAAAAAAACCAACCAAACAAAAACTCCAGATATGAAACACCAGTGCAGATGTCTTTGTGCTGAATGAGGTGTCTGTAGCATTAGGTCTCCTCGTTAAGTATAGATAGGTTCACAGACAGCCACAGAGGAGTGAACAGCACAACCTTCCAGGTCTCATTAGGTCTGTCCTCCTTTCCAGGGCTTTTCAGGCAGATCAACCCACACAGATCTCTCCACAGATTTGTTTTCTAAAGAGGGGGCCATCCAGCAGTCAGTGACAGACTGTATCAAGGTTTTCCACCACTATTTGTTAACAGTTTCTCTTATTTTCTCAGATTTAGGTGGCAAAATTTACTTGGCGGACTTTGATAATAAAAGAAAGTTGATTGAAGGCAAAAAAGAACTTGTAAATTCAGATTTAGAGGTAACTTCCCTGTGAATCTCATGTGGCTTAAAATTTCAGGGGCACTCTGACATTTTCTGTTGCTGTGAATCCTAGGGGAAGCCTTTCTGCATCCTCAACTAGAAAAAAATCTTGATTTCTGGGAAAGCCCGTATAGCAATAGACGCTGCATAAGAATGACAGTGATCAGGATGCAAGGCTGTGGCTGGTGCTGGGATGTCCACAGCTACCCTGTGAACATGATTACAGTGCCTGTCCCCTCTGTCTTTGTGCATGCAGCTTCAAAGTTTGTGTGTGTTTGTATACTTGGTCACACCTATAGGCGCATGTGTGTGATCTGCTCATTTAGGGATCTTCATTCTCTTCTGTTTGGTAAGAAGTTTCGTGCATCCAGCACACGAGCAGGAATATGTTTCTTTGCAGGCGCTTGGCAGGCTCGTGCTGTATGTTTTAACGGGGGGTAGGAAACCCCTTCAGCAAGTCAGTACTGAGGATTTGGCAGCCGATTCTGCAGATTACAATGAGGCTCTGGACCTTGTAAGTAGCCTGGTCTCTCATGATGAACGAGGCTTGGAAGGTTTGAGCAGGCATCCCTATTTCTGGACCAAACAGACGTAAGTCCTGGGAGTACAAAGGAAAAGCTTTCGGTATGGGATTTGCCTGTAGTGCTGGGAACAGCGATGTCCTGTTGCAGCTAACAAAGCTCCTCGCTCCACAGCAGGTTCAAGTTCCTGAAGAGTATATGGAATAAAATCAAAGATCTCCAGAACCGAAGAGCTGTCTTTCAAGCTTCTAATGCTACTGCAAGTTTTCCTTATCCACGGTGGACCAAGGAGGTAATCCTTTTCTCTTTGGATTAGTACAAGGTTTGAGCTAGACATTTAGGCAGAAGCTTTTCCTGAGTGTTTCACAGGCCCTGTTTAAAAATGTAACTGGAAAAAGTAGCCCCACACAAATGTAGAGAACTGGAGGAAACAAATCTAAGCCCTGTTGGGCGAAATATCCCAGACTAAAGACACTGATGCTAAAGGGAGCTCTGTTGACTGAGGTGACGGTAGGGGACGGTTGTTACAGAATTAGCTGGCAAACCTTCAAGGTTATTTGTTGGTGACTCCTTAAGACAAGGACCTCAGGCCTTTGTCTTTGGCAGGAGCGTTTTGTTAGATTGCCTCAAAAGCGGGGAGACCAGGCCTGCTTTTGCAGGTAGCAGCCTGAAAGACATGCTGCATTGTTTGAGGTCCAGCAGTCTTGGTTCAGTGGGGCAGCCTGTGTGGGTTGCCACAGTGGCACGGTCGCATCAAGACTGCCGAGTCCCTCCTGCCCTCCAGGCAGGTGTGAAAGTCTCCTGTGCTACGTTAACAGTCCTAATGTGAGCGTCACTCCTTGCCAAGGCAAGAGCCACGGGTCTGCATGGCGCCTGCCCTGCAGAGTGAGCTCCTCTGCTCATGCTGGGAAATGCACTTTTAAGGGTCACAATTTACTTGCATTTACCCATGCAAGACGATATCCCTGCAGGAAGTAGTGGCTGTGGTGAGCGGAGGCAGATGTGCTGCTTTCATGGTGTGTGAAAGGCAGAGAATAATCTATGTGGTTTTGGTTGGTTTTTTTTCCCAGATTGACAGAGATGTTCTGAAAATCATGAAAAATCCCAGGAAAGTAAAACCATTAAAATATAGCAATGATGTCACCGACCTCCTGAGGTTCATCAGAAACCTGGATGAACACCCAGATAGCAGGTACGTGTTCACATCCTTGCCACTGCCACAGCTGCATTGCAGGGAGCATCTGGGTATCTGCAAGCACCAGTGAGTTTGAGAGCAGAATCTTCTTCAGATGGTTTTCTAGAAAGGTGAGCACAACCAGGATGTGGGAGATAGCCCCTCTAACAAGATGGGCTTTAAAGGACTATCTCCTCTGGCAGCCCAATAGAGTGTGAAAGATAGTGTGACATGGCAGCAAGCAGCCTGGAGTCAGCCCTCAAAATCACCTTCCTGAGGGTAAGAAAAGCAACTTTAGTTGACAGGATTAGACATCAGATTTTGAAGCAAAATCTAACTCCCAGATTATCTCCCAGAGATGAATATTCTCAGCTGCTCCAGAGGGACAGCAGCATCTTCAGAGATTTGGAGACAGCTCCCTCTGCACCCTTGCCTTTGCAGAGCAGCCAGTGTGGTGGATAAGTGCCCGTGATGGCTAAGGCAGATCATGGCTCTACAGCAGAGGCCACTGTGAATGTGTCCTTCTGGGCTGTTATTTTTGCTGCAGGATGGTGTTTCTTGCCATAACTCCAGCAAGGTTTTTAGACCACTCTTAAATATTTGTATCATCCCTTATCTTTAAAAAGCCTCCTTATCTACCTTGCTAGTACTTCCAAAGTGCTGATGTTTACTGTGCAAGGAAGCATCAGTCCTGTTAGAAGATCCTGTTTGGAGGTCTTGGGACCTAAAGAGCTGCCAGAGTCTCCAATCCCCTCTAACCATGGGTGCTCACATGTGAGGTTAGAGGTGGTGTTAACTTCTAGTGATGGTTTCACTGATGCTGGTGGCCAGCACTGCTCTTCAGTGAAGATGCAGGTGGGATATGCAGATAGAGGTGCTAGAGGAATAGTGAAAAAATGGATTGAAGAGCTTGGGGAAGGTATAGAAAAGCTGTAGCTCAAGAATTTCTAGGAAAACTTCCTCTGCTATGAGAAAGCCTCTAGAAAGGCTTTTTCTCTTCATGGGAGAAACCAGGGCATCTTGGGGACTTGACTCCTTGGGCAAGCTTTAAGAACCCATTTTGGTTTTGTTCTCTTTCAGGATCAGCGAAATAATAGGAGATCATGCTGAGTATTTCTTGGAGCTTTTTCCAGCACTTACCATTTATGTTTACAACACTTTACGCCAGAATCCTGAATACAGCCACTTTGCAGACATTCAGGAGCCTTCTCTGTAGGATGTCATTGCCTCCTGTCCCATGTCTGATTCCACCATCACTGCCTCCTTTTATTCCCTATTTATTCGTGTGGATATGGGACTTCAAGACATGGTTTAGTGGGCATGGTGGTGTTAGGTTGACGGTTGGACTTGATGATCTTAGAGATATCTTTCAACCTTAATGTCTCTGTGATTCATCTGCAAAAGGGTAGAAGAAAGTGCACAAGGAGATGGGAGAAAGCACATGCAAGGAGAGAGCATGGAGGACTTAGACTAAGAAATGAAAGATGCTTCAGAAGTGTTTGGTGTAGCAACTATGGGCTTTGCAGAGGAACCAAGTTGACGGCCAGCCCAGGTCATCCTTGACTACCTCTGTCCCTTTGGGTTTACCTTTCTCTGTGAGGTGGGGATCAAGGCCCTGATCCTTAGGGAGAGCAGGAAGATGTGAGACACTTCCCATCTGGGAGGCAGGAGAAGAGCTCAGGCATTGCCAGACAACATGGGACTCTGATAGAGGAAAAGGAGTTCAAGCTCCTTGTTAGGGCCAATATTCCCTACAGCTTGCACTGCTGAGCTGCTTATCTACTCCTAGAAAGACATGAATCCTCTCTTTACAGTCATTTTGAAACACAGCAGCCAGAGAATCAGGTGCCTAGGCAATGGTCTGGCTGTAGAGCTGCCCATGCCCTGTTATCCCCCAGTCTGGTAGAGGCACACTCAGGCCAGCCAGCTGGGACCCGAAGGACTTTGTTTGGTGGACACAGGAGATGTTTCCGTGAGGAATGCACGTAAGGAGCACAATCCCACAGAACTCTGCTGCTGTGAGCAGCCCTGACTCACTTGAAAAAGGTTGCTGACGTCAAGAGGACTGCAGGGACCAGTTCATCCTGGAAAGGACGAGCTCAGCCTGCGTCTGCAAGGTAGGGCAACACACAAGCACTCCCTGTCTCCAAAACGGTGCCGCTGGTGGTGTGCCACTCTCCTCCTGCCAGACTCGGCTCCCTGGCATGGAGCTGGTGCCCAGACAGCCACAGCCAGCAGCCAGCTCAGAGCTTTGGCATTGGAGGCTGCATGGCACAAACCCATCTCTGAAATCCTACGGCATGCCATGCATGTCCGATTGTCCAACGCCTTGCTCGTTTCTCTGCTGCTTTGCATGATGGTTATATGTTGTTTATGGAAATATTTTTCAGCTGTTGTAAACATATTTAACTTTTTTCAAACTGAGGTTGTTTATTCTTTCAATTAGCCTATGGAGAACCAAACTCGGAATAAACTTGCCTGGAAAACTGCCTCTACACTCATTTATGAATGAGGTTCCCCCATCCCCTCTGCACAGAAAGAGAGAGCCTGCATCACTGTGAAATGCCCAGAAGACTGGGATTTTTTGCCTCCCTGTCGAGGTGCCTTTTGATTGTTTAGGTAAGGTGGTAGATGGCTTTGTCACAGCTCAGATGAATTGCTTCTGGCCCACATGGATATCTGATGGAAAAAGCCATTGGGAAGTACTGAAGGCTTCCTGTGCTCGGAAGCTTCTTGTCCCTTGTGAAATAATGTGCTAAATGGTGGGGATTTTTGCATTTTTTTGTGGTGTGAGGGTGAGGATTTTGTGGATGAGTTCAGGTGCAAAGATGAGCATCAGTGCTTACATGTGTGTGTGTACAGGTAGAACTCTGGACGTTGATGTATTTGACCCGTGTCCCCTGCAAATGGGTGGCTGCCAGGATGCATCATTGAGGTCAACTCCTCTTGTGGCATTAGTTTCACTTTTTTCCTTTCTTCCCTGCTGTTGGTTTGGGGTTTTTTTTGTTCTCTGTCTTTCTCATGCCCAGAAAGCAGAAGGACCCCCTGAGACGCCTGTCTGGGTCTCGGGAGCGTGGTGAGCAGGGGTGCTGTGGGGAGTGCAGTGGCTCTGTGCTGCAGCAGCACACTTCTGCTCTTGCACAAAGAGAGGTGAGGCCATGGGCTGGGCTCCTTCAGCCATTTGTAAAATGCCACATTTCTGGCTTGCTTTGACCTTTGCATCTTCTTGATGAGGAAGACTGAGGAAAGACTTTCCCGAAAGCAGAGACCACTCAAGGGTGTCCAAACCAGAGCAATGATTGAACCCGTGGAGGCTGTGACTTACCCCTCTGGGGCAATCAGGCTGCTGTGAAGAATTTCCAGGGAAGCTTGTGTGGTCTGCAGGGCTGTGTCCTGCTTTCCGAGAAGCCAGGGGTGTCAGCAGGACGGTGTCAGAGGAAAAACTTGACCCATGCATGGCATCTGCACAGCTTATTGCTTACAGAGCATTAGGATATTGGAAGAGATGGAGAGGCTGTGAGACAGGTCAGTGCTGAGGAAAACACCAGGGTCAGGGAGGATGGTCCGGGCAGGATGGAAAACCAATGGCAAGGACAGCTGTGCAGCATTGCAGCTGGGTGGTATAGCAGTGCCTGATGCTGCAGCCTGGGGGTAAGGGTGTCCTAGGGAGCCAGGAGCGGAGCTGGGGCAGAGCCAGCTGCCAGAGTTAGTGCTGCCTGGTGTGCCGATGGCTCCCAGCATCAGTGCCCATCTGGGAGGTGCTGCCTGTCTTGGCCTCACGCAGGCAGGCAAACCATGCACGATGCCCAAGGCCATGCTGCCTTCATGCTTCATTCCCCTTCTGCCGTGCCTGTACGCTGTGTGTTCACTGTGCTTCTGCCTCTCTCCCCTGCTGGCTGACCCCAGGGGCAGCTGGCTCAACCCGAGGTAATGGGATCAGGTGCTCCCCATCCCGTCACTTGTGTGCCGAGGGCATGCTTGTGTGCACAGGGATGGCCCCAGGTCCATTTGTCTGGTCTGCTGCACTGGGGAAAAAAGAACATCTGCAGAAGCAGTGGAGTGAAGTTCACTCTTAGCTGCAGTTTTGCTGTGATGAGCTTCAGGCACATCTGCAAAGCCTTCTAGGGACTGGGCTCAGCTGGGCTCAGACTGTGGAGCCTGAAGTGTTCGTGCAAAGCAGAGGAAAATGCAGCTGGCTTGTGTGGCTGAAAGCTTTTGGGGCAAAATCAAGTTACAGCACGGGTAATTTTAAAGGAGCTGGTCATGGTCCAGGTTGTAGGAGCGGCATCAGCTTTTAACTGCTTAATTTATAGAAATGTTCTTGGACTTTGGGTTTGCTTGGTTTTTTGATCCTCCAGAAGCAAAGCACTGATAATCATAACTGACAAATATGAATCATGCCATCATCTGCCCTAGATGCACCTTTGTGATTCCCAGGATGCAGCCTTCTAGGATTCGTGGGTTTAAAAGTAGCCAAAAATAGCTTGATAGTTACAAAGCTGAGAGTGTGGGAGGGAGCTGTCGGAGGCAAGGTGTGATAAAGGTCATGGTCTGTTCTTCACGAGATCCAAAGAACATTAGGGATTGCTGCAGCTTCCTGGTGGCTTGGCAAAGCCACTGTGACTCAGTTTCACCTGAGGAAAACGAAGGCCTTGGATGTGATTTGGACATGATCTTTAAAGGTCCCTTCCAACCCAATACAGTCTATGATTCTGTGATTTGGTTAGTGCTTTGTAAACATACTGATTTTAAATAATTAAACGTGCTGAGGCCCCCAGTCAAGGCATGAGCTGATTTTGACTGGAAAATCGGAAAGGCTCCAGCAAGAAAGGCACCATCTCACCACTTGGGAACAGCTGAGTTGTAAACCAGGCGAGTTTACGTGATCCTGGTCCTTGGTGAGAAGCACAGCTCCCTGTGCAGCAGGGCTCTGGGGACGGGTGGTTTTTGAGGATCCCCATCCTCAGGCACAATAATTACTGTGACAGCTTTCTGGCTTTAGGCACCTTCCAAATGTCTTGGGAAAGATCTCAAAGGTGGTGGTGTGCTGTGCACCAGTGTGGCTTATTTCCACCGTTACTGGGTCACAGCTATGGGCAGTGCAGTCTTCTACAGGTACACATAAGAAAGGAGACTGCTGTGTGGATGAGGGTATCTCCTTGGGTGGAAATGTGTCATGGCACGTCTCTGCCATGGTCACAGAGGTGCATGCTGCTCTGCTTTGTTACCAGGCAGGCTGGAGGATACTGCAAGTTGTTTAGTTTTAGGTCTTAATGCTGATTAAGTGCAAACTATGGAGTGTGTCCAGGCTGCTCAGTTTCCTTGGAGCACACCCCTGTTCTGCTCAGCATGGGCAGTCTGTTGGGAGGTCTGGTCTTCCTTGGAGGTCTGTCCTTCCCTCGGTGCCTGTGGGGAGGGGAGAAATGTTGCATGAGTGGCCGCTGCTGATGGAGGCAGGGTGCAGGTGATGGGAGACAAATACCACAGCTGTGTGCTCCCGGGGCAAGGGTTCAGGGCATGGAGAGGTGCAGCAACTGGGGTTGTTACTGGAGATTGTGGGAGGTAACCAGCATCCTGCACAGGCCCACTCAGTTGGCCTTTGGGTTTTAAGGGGAGTCGTAGCTCTGCTGCTCCAGGGGCTTGTGCTGGGGTGCTTCTGGGGGAGGGAAGCTGTCTCTGTGACCACCTACCTGCTCTGCAGGACAGGAGGCAGACTTGATGAATGAGAGCCCTTTGTCAAGACTTCTATCACAATCCAAGAAAAACAACACGCACAACCTTCTCATCATGGACCGATGCAGGGGGGCATTAAACCCGGCTCCCATCCCAGCAGCCAGAGAGCAGGGATGCTCCTTTCAGGCCTGTCTCACCTTTTTGCTCCTCCGTTGTTCTATGGGGCTGCAGCAGCAGGATCTGGATCCCTTTCAGGAGCGAGAAGACGATGGTGGCGTCACTGCCTGGTGAGGGAGAAGAGATGAAGATGTACTGTGCAGCAATGTACTGGCAAATGAGGGAGGACAGCAGGATGTCCTATCACCTTTGAGTCCCATGGGGCTTGTATGGAGGTGAAGGAAGAGCAGTTGAGCAAGGACATGAGTTACCCAGATCTCCTTGACTGTGAAACTGTTTGGGGGCTGCAAGGCAGGGGTGACACATCCCACCCTGCCCCTGCTGCAGGGTTGAGGGGTCCTGGGTGGCTTGTAAGGAAATGGCATTTAGACTGATGGGGACAGGCATGTACACGGTTGTCCCCACACAGATGTGATCCTGGCTTTGTGCCTACATGGGTGGCTTCTCCCAAAAGGAGGACGGTGTCCGTGCCCATGAAGTGGGGTGCAGGCGGCATGCGGGCCCAGCCCCTCTGCTCTGTGCAAAGGCACAGACAGTGCCACAGTGACGCCTGGTGATGGGAGACGGAGTCATGGCTGGCACCTTCCCAGCCCTGTCCGCACCGCGGCTGCGCAAAGCAGCAGCCCTCGAAATAAGAGAAAAGCAAGACGTGGGTGGCAGGAGGTTTTCTCTGGACTTACAGGTATTTTCCCTAGCAACTTTACTGCCTTGTAAAGACAGCATAACCGATTTTCCCCAGCTGAAAAGCAAGCTTTTTATTTGAAGGTGACAAAAGCAAGATCCTCAGATAAAGTTCATTGGTGAAAGCGTGATAAGGTGCAGAAAAGTGTCCCGAGCAAAAGGTGGCAGGGGCGTTAGTGCAGTCAGAAACAGCAGCTATTTTTGGGCTGCACGCTGATTTGGCTTGCTCCTCTGACAGGCAGGGTGCTGCAGCCAGGGCTGGCTGGGAGCTGGCAGGCGATGCCGAGCGGAATCCAGCCTGCACTACACCCCACAGGTACAGCTCTGCTCTACCAAAGCATGACAGCGTCTCCCCTTCCTACTCAACCAGGCTGGACCTGCAGGCGGCACTGGCTAAGGCAGGAGACAGGTCTGAGAGACCATGCATCTCTTCCCATGAGCTGAGGGATTTTATGTGCCTGGCTCCAGTTATTCATCTTGGCAAGGTGCTACGAGGAGCTGTGGCTTGGGAAGAGTTGTTCCAGGGACATTCGCTGCAGGATTAATGGCCATATCAGAAAGATCACAGCCTTTTCTACATGTCCAGTGCAGTATCTCTGCACACGCTAAGGTGAATACATGTGTTATGGGTTATGTTTTGTCTGGTTTTTTCCTTCTTTTTTGATGTTTTTTTGTTTTGTTTTGGTTGGGGTTTTTTTGGGGGGGTTGTTTGTTTGTTTGTTTGTTTGTTTCTGGTGGCCATAGGCTTTTCCATTAAAACAACCATGCTTGAGAACGTCCTGGAAGTACAATGAGTCTCTGTAGCAGGGTGGAGACTCACTGCATGTTATCCAGGGTAAAACTGAAGAAGTAGGGTGGTTTGAGCTAGCAGATGTGGCCTGGCATTCTTGAAGTGCACCAGTACAGCATCTGTGACCCCAGCCTGGCTGCGGAGCAGTAGCTCAAGCACCTGCCCTGTAGGCATCGAAATCTTGCAACTCTGATTTTGAACCAGAATTTGACAGGGATAAACGACAGGGAGCAGAACACTGGCTTACACCCACTCGACCATCAAAACAAGATTAGTACGTCCCTATTTTGGCTTCCTCTTTAATCAAAACTCAATTAGACAAATACCAAATAAATATTCAGCCAGGGAGCCAGGCTATCAGGCAGACTGACAGCACTTAGCACCGCTTTCTTTGTGTTTTTCAGTTTAGAGCTATTCTGTGTATTGAAACCAAACAAGTCGATGGCAGGGGTGGAGGGGGAAATCTTTTTTTTTTTTCCCTGGAGATGTCCTAGCAAGCGTCGCCTCAAATCCTGATGAAACCTTTTCTCCATTTCAGGTGTTCAAAGCACCCTCCACATAATGCCACCGAACCTGGTGTTTGGCTGCATGGCTGTTCTTTTCCTGCTCCCATCTGGCTTGCAACCTGAAAAATTAGTTCCTTTATTTCTGTTTTAGGATGTGTGCGAGAGTATTTTTAACTTGGTTTTCAAAGCAAACAAGAGTTATGCAACAGCTCTTTGCTCATGAAGTCTCTGTACCCACTTCTCTGTTCCTCAAAGAAATTTCTAAAAGCCCACTGGGCAGTTTTGGCTGAATTTGAGGGGAAGGAATGGTTTCAAAGATGCTTCATTTTCCAATAGGCCTGCATCATGTATGTCCTCAAAGCTACGTAAAGCGGCTGTGTGAAGGAAGGAGTTTGGCTCTTTTAAGGGGAACCCTGAGGGACACAAAAATTCCAGGGCTGGACATGTCTGCATTGGAAGAAAAAGCCTGAGGACAAATGTGGAGCAGGGGGACAGGCCCTCAGCTTGCTTGGACTGTAGACGTCGGGTGAGTCAGAGAAGGTTTTTGTACTGGGCAAAGAGGTCAGCATGCTGTCCTTCACAGAGACCTGGAAGCTCCTCATCACCTTCCAGGTGCAAAACCTGCATGAGAAATATTGAAGACAGCAAACCTCCAAGCAGACTTCTACAGCTGCGCTCCTGCAGTCTCATATCTGAATTTTTATCATGTCAGAGGAACAAGAGGTTGGAGAAGGAGGCTGGCACCCACACAGCCTCTGCCACCTTGGGAGAGAGAGTGTAGGTACCTGTTCCAGAAGTGCAGCAGGATAGGAAAGATGGTGGCCTTGACCCTGTGGTAGAGTATATGGTTCAGTTAACCCCTTGGAAGATAAAGTCCAGATTAAATCTCTCTCATCTTCAGAGATGTTTACCTGGCCACAGAAGAGGCCTTGCTTAACAAAAGCCAGTTGTGGCACTCCTGGTGGGCCCTAGAGATATGTTTCTCTCTGTGTCCCCACCTTGCATTTCAGCAGTCTCTAAGAAGAGGTACTAGTTACGTCCTGGCTGGCTGTCCCTGACACAGGGGCAGGATCTCTCTCGGATTTCTGTGGAAAGCACTGTGCTGTGCTTTCTGAAAAGGAGACAGGCAGACCCATGGCTACTGAAGGGGAAGAGGCAGATGCAATAGGGAGGGGATGATGGAAGCTGAAAGGACTGAATGTGTGGAGTGCAGCACCCATCACGGTGTTTCAACTCTGGCATTTCACCAACAGGCAGGGGATTTCACCATCTTCTTGTCCACACACTTGTTCTCAATCTGTCTGGGCCATGTGCTAGCATGGGTCTGGTGGTGGATCAGTTCCCTCCCACGGAGCCCAAGTGAAGATCCTAAGCTCCAGAACATGCTCTGAACCTTCACTACATGCTTGGCTGGAGCAGATCCAACCCTCCGCCTGGCTCCCCTTTCCCCGCCCTTCCTGGGCGGGTCCCAGCATCTTACCCGCAATTTGGGGGGAATATCGGATTTCAGGAAGAGTTTGCTGATGATGGTGGCTTTCTTTCTGAGAAAAGCAACTTCCTTTTCTGACCACGTGTTGCGGGCTCCCTGAGCTTCAGCTGAATCAGCCAGCCTGGAAAACCTGCAAAGACATGTGGGGTCTTGCTCTGGGGCAAGTGCTCTGACTGCTAGGCTAGACAGTCATGTTCTGGCTTAGCTCCATATTTACTGGCTCAGAAAAAGCAATCCAGGAGGTGTGGAACAGCGAAATGTGGAATGAGAAGTGCAGCTTCAGAGGCAGGTAACCATGAGCAGATTAGATGTAGACAGATACAGGGTGAGATTGTGTCTTTTGCTGCAATGTGATGTTCAACCTTGCATAGAGGTGCTGATAGGAGTTTAAGAGTGGCAGCACACACCTTAATGCATGATAACAAGTACATGGACCAGGCTTTATCCCCTGCTGAGAGATGGGCACTGTCTGCAGGATGGGTTTGGGCTAGAGCCTGAGCATCCAGTGGAAAGGGAACTTACTTGTCTATCTCCAGATAAAAGTGGAGGTCGTTGACGAGGAGTCGTGTGGGAGCGTAATGTGTTTGTGGTGCTGCTGCTCCCTGTTGAGCTGGTGGGCAGGTCTGAGAGAGGGGAAGAGCTGTTGTGTCCTGCTTGCTCCAGCATTGGGTTTGAGGCCAGCTGGACACCTGATGCTGACCTAGACCCTGCTTCACCTCACCTGTGCTTGCTTTACCTGCATGCAAGTAACTTGCAGAGGGCTTTTCTACCTACGTGGACTACAGCCTTCCTGTGGGCTCTCCAGGCAATTCAGACCCATCCAGTGTGCAGCTTTCCCCTTAGGTTGGTTCCTCCATCCATCCTTCTCTTTGTGCCCATGGAGTGCTTCTGTTTTCGTAGGGGATGGCCACAGTAGATCAAAAGTCTACCTGTCTTTCTAGCTATTACCCTGTCTCTCACAGGGGCCACAAGCAGATAACAAGGGAGAAGGAAAAGTAAAACATCTGTGTTACTTCCCCATATACAATATTCTCCAGTCCCCAAACACTTTAACTTCCAGGGACTTCTTGATCTAGATGGGTTTCTGTGTATTTAGCAATTTCAGTGGGAGCTCTTTCCTAATAGCTTTTCCAGCTTCCTCTCAAACCTGTGTGTAAACTTTCAGGATCTACATCCTTTGGCAAAGCACTCTGTACGTCAGCTCCCTGCTGCATGGAAAACCATCTCCATTTGTTTATTTTTGGCCTGTGTCACCTTAGCTTCATTTAGTGCCTCCTGGTTTTTTTTTTGTGGAAGGGACACAAACTTGCATATACATTACTGCTTGAGAGAAATGCAACAGCATCATGGGGCACCTGCATCAGAAAACCAGATATTGCATGAATGTGTGTGTGTGCTCATTGCCTGTGCAAAATTGTGGACTTCATCTCCCAACTCCAGCACCAAAGTGTGCAGATTTCGGCACAGCATCCTGAGACACCCACTCTTCTGGCTCTTTATATGCCTGTCGTCTTTGCGGACCCATTCATGTGAGCATGGCTTGACCCACAGCATCTCCTGTCTTTCTTACCTGAATGACATCCTCAGCCTGCCAGCAGAGAGGGTCTTTCCTTACCAGCTTGTCTGTCGTGAAGGTCCCAGCCGCATGCCACAAACGAAGGTTAGACTTTTGCGCTTTGCTTGGGGGGAACAGGTCCTGGTATTCTTTAATCATTCTCAAAAGATGATGTGAGAAGACATAGCTTAGGTGTTACACCATTGTGGCTGGTCCCAGCATCCACAGGAGAAGGTCAAGGTGTGGAAATAGAACGACAGCAGCTGTTGCTGGCTTTCACTTTCAGTCACTTTGCTGCCTCTCTTTGATCTGTTGACACAGGCAGGAATGTGGCATTTGGTGCCTCTGGTGCTGGCAGGGAGAAATTTGGCCCATAGGTCACTGCCAGAACTTGGATTACAGCTGATGGTTCCTAGATACCCTGTCTCAACTCACTCCATGATGTCCAAGTGCTGCCAGAAATACAGCAATGCATCAAAAGCTGTGTGTTAGGGGCAGTGGTCACCATGGATGAGTGAAACATGCTTTATCACCCTGAACCAACATGATCCCTGGCAGAAATTCAGAGCTTCCTCTTACCGGTCCTGCACAGGAGGGGTTCCACATCTGCCTGGATGGAGCCCCCTTTCCTGAGGTCCTGAGCAGCAATTAATTGGTAGTGCTCGTAGAGGAGACCTTCCGAGTTCCTTGTGTCATGCGAGGCCTGGCTCAGCTTCAAGGACTCATTTATCCACTGGGATGGGAGGAAACATTCATCTTTCCCAACAGCGTGGCTTTGCTTCTCAGGCACTTGGACATCGCTCTGCGGACACTGCAGTGAGAAGGGCAGAGGGTGATTGCACAGATACCCCATCTGAGGAGCTGCTCCTGCACCACGCCCGATGGGCTACCTGCATGCTTTACTGTGCCCTGGGGTACAAACCTACCTAAGTTAGATCTCTGCTTTAGCTTTGAGCTGTCTGGAAGAAATCTACATGAGCACGAAGCTCAGCATAGACCTTAAACCTATCCATGTAGTTGCTTAAAGCTGGCTCACATCTGCTTACAAGTGGGATGTGGCAGGGACTCCCTCAGATAGTCCAGACAACGGCTTGCCAGCAACTGACATCTCGTCAGCATCCACCCAGCAGGGCTGAAAACAACCCTGAAGATGTCCCTGGCAGACAGGTAACCTCGTGTGCCTCCTCGGTTGGCTGCTTTCCCTGGTACCTGCTGTGTCCTTCCTGCCGGTGAGCAGCTCACACAGCTCCCCCAGCAGCGGGGGCAGAGCGGCTGCTTTCTGACTGAGATACACGCTGCTGAGAGCAGGCACCAAAAATAACCCTGCTAAGCTCCCGAGCAGTTCCCCTGACACCAATGCAGCAAGATCTGGGAGGAGTTTGGCTCAGGGGATGGTGCCTGTCGAGAGTGTGGCCTTGACACCTGCTGAAGTGCTAATTGCACTCCCAGCCCAGGTCTATGCTCTGTGGGCTGATTTCCTTGACAAGAAATGCTTTAAAATGTAGGCAGCTAATTAACTTACAACCAAGAGCATTTAGCAAATCAGTGTTGGGAGCTGCCAGCTGACTTTTTCCAAAATGCTCAGCTCTCACTGACTGAGGCACCGGCACCTCTGTGAGCCAGGGCTTTGGGGGCACGAGCCCTGACAGCCTCTCCTTGCCATTTCCAGGATCAGCTACTGATTTTGCATTGCAGTTTGGGGAAAAACCGAATGGTCAGTTTGAAGAACACTGTCTGTGGTGAGCAAAACTGCCTGCACAGGTATTGCAGGGAGCCAAGGCAGTGGGATGCTCGGGCATTTCTCTCTGCGAGGTTTCCTGGTGTAAGGCTGGCATTTAGGGTGTTAACAAACCTGAGATATTAGGGGTATTTCTGCTGCTGGGAGGGATAATAGTCTGGGAAGATGATTGCTTGTGTGACTCTTTCTTAAATCATCCCTCTACACAGTGGAAAAAATATGTGGAAAACTTGAGCGTGGTTGAATCATCAGCTAAAAGTCTGCGTGGCCTCTTCCCCCAGTGTGTTGGCCAGGCACTCCTGCTGGGACAGGGACATACGCATGTGTGTCTTGTGCATAAGTCACATTAATGGCTGTATTTGCTGCGGGCAAGGAAAAAAAGTAGTGTTTTGCCCATGAGGCAGCCACCCAGTGTGCTGCCTGCTGCTGGGCTCATCCCTGCCGATCCTGGAAGACTGCTTTTAAAACTTCTTGCTTTTAGGCCGGGTCATGGGTGGTCTTAGGGAGCTCTGACAGGGCGCGCCTGTGGTGTTGCTGACTGATGGGATGCTGTGGTGGGAGAGCTGAGGCTCATTGCTGCGGGTGGCTGGAGCAGGGCAGGCTCTGCCATATCACCCTGTGGCAGCGTTGCCCAGGGGATGCAGCGGGATGCTGGACAACTGCAGCTAATGCAGGGCTTCTCCTCCCTCTCCAACTTTTCACATCCTCACTGGTTGCTGAGCTGCCTGTGAGGATGCCCATGGCCCCTGTGTATCCCCTTTACCATAAACTGGAGGAATGTCCTGTCGTTGTCAGCCAGAAATTCCTCGTAGAAGCAGCAGAGCACCTGAGGACAAGCAAATGGGGGATGTCCTCAGCTGGGGCTTCAGCAGCAGCCAGCATCCCCCAGCCTTGCCATACCCCAAGGTTGCAGCAGTGATGCTGTGGGCAGGTCACGCACCGCTAAGACACCCAGGACAGCTCTGCTGGGAGCTGTATCCCCAGGTTGCCCAATTGGGCCCATGCCAGTGCCAGCTGTATCTCCCAGCCTGCCCGCTGTCAGCACTGCTCTGTACCTTGCAAATCTCCTTCTGGGTGTTGAATATCCAGGGGGAGAATTGTCCAGACATCAGGTGGTGCCGCAAGCTCCTGACAGTCCCGGTCTCCAGGGGAAGCTGCTGAATGGTACCCTCCTCCAGATAGGTCTTGCATATCTCCTCTCCGATCAAATGGCTCAGGAAAAAACTGTTTTCTCTGCTGGGGTCTAGCGCCACGGGCAGAAATTCCTCCAGGTCATGCCACAGGTCCAGGAGATGAGTCTCCATGGACCGGCAATGGCACTTCAGGAACCCAAGAAAGCTCTCCAGATCCCACCAGCATCCCCCCGCCTCCTGGGCAGAGGCTGCTGGAGGGCAGCAGTGCTGTGAGCCAGGAGACCAGCAAACCACACTGAAATGGGAGTTTTGGACAGGCCGTGTGGGATGCGGTATGGTTTTTGCAAGGATGCAGTACAACCTGCCCATGGGGGATAGTCTGCCTAGCTTTTGTGCCACTTCTCCTTGCAAAAGTCCATCTTTTTTGCCTGCATTTGGGGCTTGTCCTCAGCCTCCTTCAGCTTGAGGTTAAACCCAACTGGAGAAGATGCAGCAATGCATCCAGAAACAGCACTGGAACAAGCCTTGATGGATTGCTTATTTTTCTGAAATGAAATCTGCATCCCTGCTGCCATAGGTTTCTTTACAGTGGCCTTATCTTGTGCTGACACATGGGCTGACAAGGTGCTTGGCTGGGCTGAACTGGTTCATTTTAGGGGTAAACTGAGCACAATTCAGACTTGATGCTTGAGATAAGACAGACCATGGTGTAGGCCTGTTTTCCTAGTGTAGACACATCAGATGAGAAGCATATCACAACACAGTGCAAGAGCTCTGGGCACCCAGCATAGTGACAAACCTGAAATGCCAGGACCCATTTCCTGGGTCCAAGGATGCTCTCCAGCCCTGCTCCACCCGTGAATCTCATGGTAAACCCTGCTAAGCAGCTATTGCAGCTCAACTCCACAGAGGCAACAAGTCTCTGCTAACAGGGCTGTGGGGATCTGCTTCGTTCCTAAAAAAGGGGATGCCTTTTTAACCCGGAGCAGAGGCACGACCCGCTGGGCAGGCACCAGGCAGTGACAGCCCCGGCGAGAGGAAGCCCTGCTGCGGTGGCGAAGCCGCTCCGATTTCCTCCGAGCGGCGATGACTCACCTGCTTCCCCCGACCGAATGAAACCCAGGAGCTTCTGGCAGAGGACGACGTGGAGGCACAAGCTGGATTTGCAGAAGTGAGGCAGCTGGTGCTTTTCCAGCCAAGCCAGTAAAGCCAGGGGGCTGGGATCCTGCATTACAAACCCCACGCCCCAGGAGAGGAGTAGACTGAGAGCAAGAAGCGGTCTCTCGCCTGGGAATTAGGGTGAGTAGCTAGGCTCTGCTACGGGGGAAGGAGGCAGGGGAAGGCACCCTGTTGCTAGAGAAATCCCTGTGCTGAGAAAGAAGGGAGGGATGCTTGAGCTGTAGCCCCTGCCCGCATCCCTGTAAGCTCTGCCTGCAAACCGGGGAGCCCTGGTGCTGCGTGGCTGCCTGCAAGGCTGCATCTCCTCGCAGCCTGCCTGCTTTCCCAGAGCCCCGGCAAGAAGGAGCTCTGAGAGGAGCAGGTTCCCTTTTGGGAAGGGACCCCAGCACCATAGACGGTGCTCGCAGCGGTGGGGCCAGGGGACGTGCGTGGGGAGGCTGAGCTGGTTTGAGGATCAACAGGTCCTGGTGAATTCAGGAGGAATATGGGACACAGTGGGCTGAGGTTCATGTTCTCCTTCTCTGCCACCGCACAAGCTCTCCTTAACTCACTCTGTTGATGTTTACTGAGGGCTGGATGGGCCCCATTAGCTGCACTAGGACTTTAAATGGCTTGTGCTCCTCCCAGGGCTTACAAGCAAAGTGACACCTGGGTTTGAAATAATCCCCCAGCTGCACGAACAAGAGAGCCAGAGAGTGGCCTTGGCAATGAGAAACGGGCTCCTTCCCTCCCCTGCCCTGTGCCTTTCTCCCTCCTCCTCACTGGGGGCATTTTCTCACCAGGAGGCTTGGCAGCTCTGGCCAGAGAGGTCCCACCGGCCCGTGCTGCTGATGTAAATGGGTGTCTGGCCAAAAACCTGTATTGGAAGGAAAAGGGAGAGCTGAAAGGGATGGAGGGTGGCAGGGGACCCCAGAGCCCAGCTGCTCTAGTTAATCCTTCCTACAGAGAAGGGCATCATCTTCCCTTTCAGACCTCAGTATCCAAGCTGACGTCTTCAGGTTTCCCCCATTTTCCAACCCGAGTGTGGTGTATTCCCAATTTTCCTGGGGCCT
This sequence comes from Mesitornis unicolor, assembly GCF_000695765.1. NCBI lineage: Eukaryota > Metazoa > Chordata > Aves > Mesitornithiformes > Mesitornithidae > Mesitornis > Mesitornis unicolor. Next base: position 7,988 of record NW_010161641.1, on the reverse strand, counting down.
CTAACATGACAGAAGCTGAAAGTTCACCTAAGAAGAGCTCAGAAAGGTCCTGGGCTTTATGGTGCAGAGTGGACTTAAGGGAAGATTCAGAAATGTGTTGAAAAAGTCAACAAAAACATCATCTCTCAGCAGCAGCCCCAAGTCCGTGGAGGCTATAGTTGCTGCAAGGGGGAGAAGAGAAAGTTACTTGGGCTTTGTATTGCCAAATGTGATAGAAATGTGACCCAAAGGATGAGTTTTGAGAGGGACAGCTCTGGGGAATGTGCAGTACAGCATCCGCTGGGGTGAAGGCACAGCTGTGCCCCGGGGAGGACTCAGGTGTCAGAAGCCTAACGCTGCTTTTTCCCTGCTGTCCCCCTTGGGGTGTGCTTAGAGGGGCTGTAGCCTCCAGCAGAGGTAACCCAGCAATGGCTGCCACGCTGTCGTCTTCCAGGGACGTGTTCCGGAGTGCCGCGCTGCTTGTGACACGCTTGTCCTGGCAAGGCATCAGGGGTAACTGCAAGACTCCTGGGGACCTTGGGGTTCTCAGCATCTCCCTCTTTGCTATCCTTCAGGGAGTTGTCTTTTCTGATCACCAGCCCTCCAAACGCACTTGGGCAGTCCTGGAATTAAACCCTTCCCCTCTCCCCACTTGGGCAAACTTACTGCCTTCAAACCAGGTTCTCGGCTGCACCTTGGCACCATGCATGGTTGCTGTCATGGTGTCTGCTGAGGCGAGACATATTAGTGTCCTAATATGTCTGCCCCAGTCTGAGCAATCCTGGATTCCTTATCAGCTGTCTTGCTTCATCAGATTTGGGACGGAGACCCAACCTTGAAGACCCTCTGGTGGGAAGAGCAGAAAGAAAGAAGGAACCACATCTCTCTCGCTGCAGCAGTGACCTGTTTCCCTGGCAGGAGGAGGAATCTGCTCCCCAGGTATTTGATCCTCCTATCATAACGCTGTGGTGTCAGACCTGGCAGAGCTGCTAGTGCCCTCCAGGTTTTGGGCACCATCGTGCCTGGGGTCTCTTATGGACCTCATAATAGAGAAGTGGGTCTGCTTGTCTGTGGCTCTGTGCTGTTGGTCGGAGTGGGAAGGGTTTCGTGGCCTGTGTGGAACAGAGGTTTTTGTGGCCTCTCTGGACACCTTTTCTGTGCTTGCCTGAGTGGAGGCTGCAGGACGGACTCTGCCAATTTTGTGTTTCTAAGAAGCCCCGAGCTTTCTCCTTCAGGCCATCAACAAAACGCAGTTGTGTTGTGTCGTGTTGTCATGTCCCCTTGTGTCGCTGTGGCTGCAGTCCCTGTTACTGTCACCTGCATGGGCACGGATGGGTTAAAATGCACCAAACGCAGGCAGAGGTGGGGCAGGACAGGACCGCTGCCTGCACCCCGCAGCGTCCCCAGGAGCGGGGCCACCTCACGAGGTGGCGCTGTCAAATCAGGAATGGGAAGCTGTCCCCAGCAGCAGCGAGGGTTCCGCATCACAGCGATGGGATTGTGACTTCACAGCCGCAGTTAGCACTGAGGCAAGCTTCTAGTCAATTGTGGGGCTGGCGATGGGGATCCCAGGGTGACAGTCCTGGGCTGCTGGCACCGCTTCGCTCCGTCCCCCTTTCCTCGCTTCTTTGCCCTGCGCAAGGAGGGTGACAGTGGTGCTGTACCAGGCCAGGAGGGACATCGCAGAGACTCGTGAAAGCATGTGAGTGAACACACCTGAACTGTCCGTGCAGACATGTGCGCCTTGGGGAGGTCACGTCCTCCCACGCTGCAAGGCACCGGCCACGCTGCATTAGTTCTCGTGGTTGAAGCTGCAGGGTTTAACGGCAGTGGGGGTGGTGGGCACATCCTTGTGGTGCACGTTGGACGCGTGTCCTCGTGGTGACAACGAAGGGATGTTGTCTTTTGGGTGATGGAAGGGGCAGCCATGAGCCACAAAACATCTGCTCGTTCTAGTGGTGCCAGGCAAAGCTGTGGGAAGGAGTTATGAGAGACCCTGGGGAGGAGTAGCTCCAATCACAAATTAATAAGGATTGATGCTGCTAAGCTGCTGGCATGACTGCCTCACACAGGAAAGACTCTAAAGTCCTCAGGGAAAGGTTGCAACTGTCAAATACGTATACTTTTCCATTTGGCAACTAAGAAGATGCCCGTTGAGCTCTTCAGAGGCTGGTGTAGCTCTGCTGGTGCCCTTCTGGGGTGACCTTAGTGGGACTGTGCCAGTTTCTGCCAGGTAAAGGACCAAGGCTGTGAGCAGGACCAGGCCAGCACAGTTACTGTAATGGCATGGGGCCATTTCCATGGAGCCTTTACCCAAGACAGGACCCCAAAACGTCTGGCAGGATGGAGCCCTTCTCAGTGCCCTGCTCCTCTTGCCACAGCTTCTCCTCACTAAAGGAGCTCATGCAAGCTGTGTGGCTATTAAGAGAAAAAAAAAAAAAGCCTCAAAAGAGAGGCTTAAAAACATAGGTGGACACATGAGCACAGCCCAGATTTAGGAGAGGGCTTGGGGAGGAGCACAGAGATGCTGGACTCTTTGTACAAAGATAAGAGCAGGTTGCAACACCAAACACGTCAGAAGGGCTTCACGCCCCCTCTCTCTGAGCCTGAATTATCCACATCCTCCATCCCCCAGCACAGGGAGCAGCCCACCCTCGGCAGACCTGAGGCCACCTCCACCAGCAGCAGAGGGGATGGGGCTGGATTTCTTATCCTTGCCCAACATGAGCTGGCACAGCTCACCGTGGTGGCAAAGTCCAAGGCTGCCTGAGCGCGGGGTCAGCCTCATCGCCTGCGGTCGCTGGCCGCTTGTAGCCACCCCAGGCAGCCCAACCTGCCCCTGTCGGAGCCACGGGGAGGATGGGGATGTTTCCTGCCTCCCCCAGATGCGGTACCCACAGACCCACAGCAGCCCCAAACACCTCAGTGTTGCCTTTGGTCTCAGGTGATGTTCTACAGCCCCTGCAAGCTGGGAAAAGCCAGCATGAGGGCACAGTGCAAGCAACTCGCTCTGCTCTCCCTCTACCACAAATATCATATGCCCAGGGTGAGCTTTTGGGGCAAGATTGGGTTTCTCCTCTCCTCCCATACAGCCCCAACCTGTTTTCACATAAATAGTTTAGGACACCTCAAAGACTGCATCAGCAATGTGTCCGATCCTTTTGGGCCCATAGCACCTTAAAACTGGAATTGTCTGGGGTCTCAGGTCTGGCAGTTCAGCTTTAAATATTTCTTGAATATATTAGGATTTCTTTTTTTTAATCTAATTTTCATGCTCAGTCTCCTGGGTGCGTAAGACTTGTTTGCTCAGTGAGGACATCTCTGGTATTTCCTTACATTAATAGGAAGTATTTTTGAGCCTATGGCCATCTGCCTGTTGTTTCCTTGCTGGGGATTTACGGCGAAGGCTGGGCCCTGGCCCGTTACACCTGACAGCCCCCGCAGCAAGCTCTGCCTTTGCTCGCCTCTTCTCCAGCTCAAGCGAAATCCTTCGTGTAACCTTAGCCGTACGCCCGGGTCTGTTGACTTCACCAGGCCAGGTTACGCATGGACGGGGACCTAATTCAGCTGTAGGGGAGGGACATGGACAACAGCGCTTTGCTCGTTACCTTCTATAATTTACAACGTCGGGCCTGGATCCTACCATTGCGTCCACTTGGACAGTGCTTTGAGGATTTCTGCCCTCTCACTTACGGAGCTGCCA
>NW_010161641.1:3989-4218 GCF_000695765.1 Mesitornis unicolor | reverse complement strand
AAAAGAAAAAGAAAAAAAAAAACCAAAAAAACAAAAAAAAATCACAACCCCTGCCAATGCATACTGTGACCAATTTCCAACTGCGGGGAAAGGCATGCGCCGAGCGCTCCCTGGGATATTCTCCACCCTTGTACAGAGCAAACTGAGCCAAGCAATTTCGAGGGCTCAAATCCCGCCTGCCCCTGACGTTCTCATCTTCCAGCTTCCCCCCCCCCCGGGCGCCTTTTTG
>NW_010161641.1:0-3963 GCF_000695765.1 Mesitornis unicolor | reverse complement strand
CCGGATCGCTGAAGGCGCTCGGCCTCTGTGCAAGGTCTGCAGGTGTGCGGGGGCCGCAGGTAGGTGCTGCCTGCTGGGGCTGCTGCCAAACAGGCCCGGAGCTGGCACCGGCGATGCGCCTTCTGCAACGAGCTCTCCCCAGGGGCAGCTGGGCAAGGGGGCTGCTCGGGGATGAAGCGATGGCCTGGTTTCCTGCAAGGGGTGGTAAGGTGGGCATCAGGCATAGCAACTGGCACCAAGGGGGTTGAGAAAGGGGTGGAGAGGGGGTTGCAAGCAACTGGAGGGGGGGGTTGCACGAGGGTTTCTTGACCCATCTTCCCCTAAATGCATCATGGGTGGGAGGTTTTTTTTTTTCTTTCCATGTGCCTCTGCACATTTCTCTGTATTAATTTGCTTTTCTACATTGCCTTTCTGTGCAGCCCAGGTAACCTGCTCGGTTTCCACAAGCCCTCGGCTCGCCAGCCCTCAGCCACCCTTGACCCTGGCAGCATCTTCAAAGGGAGCATGGGCCTGCTGCGCACCACGCAATGTTTGCTCACTTATCGGACGAGCAGCTACCGCCTCCCTGCCCTGGGGGGTTTCGTCAGCCTCCTGCAGCGCTCCGGGGGAGACCGCTCGGCCACTGCTGCTTGCACAAGGTCAGTCCCCCTGCCCCACCACGGCGAGCTCCCTGTCCTCAGCCAGCAACTGCTGCCTCAGTCTTACCCAGGCAAGTTGTTCGTTAAGCGCTTGCTCCGCTTGCTAAGGCGTTAGGTTCATTTTTCCAGCTCTTGCTAATCACGGGTAAAAGGGGCTGTGTCTCCAGTTCCTCCAGCTCCATAAGCCCCTCTGGAGCTCAAGTCCCAGCAGGGGTGGGCACGCTGTGGTGGGTCCAAGCAGAGGCAGCTGTGTCCAGCGGCAGGCAGAGATGGAGGTGATGCATCATCAGGACATCCAGCTTGTGTCTGGACTTGCTAGGGTGTGTTTCAGTTCCTTGTGCGGGACCTCGCAGCCCAAAGCTGCAGCCCATTCCTGGATGGATCTGAAAATGATGTATCTGAATTTGGGAAGGTCTTACTTGTTGGGCATGGGGAGAAAAGAGATGCTCATCTCTTCTCCTTCCCAGCTGTGCTGGAGGCTGGGGCATTTCAGGTCCCTCAGGCCTCCTCCTAGCATCTAACTGGTGACAGCAAAATGGACCATTCCTCCTCCTTATGTGACATCTCTGTTGACAGAATAAATTATTTCTGTTTAATAGATTTTAGTGTTGGTGAAAGGCAAATGGGGACCTGTGCTTAGCAGGTCTGCATCCTACTGGGGCTGAGATCCCAAGGGTAACCAGCTCTCCAGCTGTAGGGTCTGCAGGGAGAAGCCACCCTTTGAGTTGGCCCCAGGGCACTGGCAAAGAGTCCCAGCATTGCAGCAGCAAAGCCAGGGTCACCTGCCCCAGGGCCTGAGCCACAGGGAAGTTTAATATCCTGTCTTTTTAACCCTTGAGTTCCCACCCTCTTTCCCCCCTCTTCCTGTGGTGTGGCATTTCTGCATTTTAAGGCATTCCCAAAGATGAGGCTGTACTTTTGGGGGGTGCCAGCAGGCGCAAGGCTCCTGTGCTAAGAGCAAACTGCCCAGGGCAACTGGGGGTGACATGAGGACAGGGATGGAGGGGATACGTGGACAGGGATGGGCCACAGCAGCCCCAGCAAGGCCCAGGGGAGGGCGAAGCTGTGGCCCCTTGCTGCTTGGCTTCTGGCTGGGGTTGGAGGAAGAGCTGCCAGGGTGATATTGGACTGGGCACATCTGCTAACAGTGAGATTTGACTGTCCCAGTCTCTAGCCCTCTCCCAGAGAGACTGGGGACTTCACTGTCTGCTGTCCCTGCTGGGTTTGCATCGCTGCCTTGGCAGCAGAAGGCTGTGAAGTCCTGCCCTGACCGACCCCACCAGCTCACCAGGCACTTTCCAACCCTGGCAATTCTCGCAGGATATAAACCATGCCGGAGGGAAGTGCCGGGGCAGGCGAATAAAGGTGTTCCCACAAATTAATAGGAGGAAAAAAGAAAAACATGTGCCAGTTAGGACTCGCCCCTGGAGCGACGCATTGTCTCTGGCAGGCTCGCTGCACACGAGCGGGGCTCTTTGAAGGCTGATTTAAATCCACTCCTGGGAGGTGTCACCTGTTGGCATCCTGCCTTCCCCAGCTCCCTGACACGGTTTTATTGTCTCGTTGAACGCTGGTGACAATAAGGGTCACTGGAGCACGCAGCTGGGCAGAGGCACAGCCTGAGCTGTGTTTTTCCCCCCTGCAAAAAAAATTAAACAACAGAAAAACCCAACAACCTGGCAGCCTACGAAGGGAGGAGGAGAAGGCAGCAGTAAACAAGCTGTGGCCAGCCCTTCGAGGCGGCTGGGGGCCACTTCACCCCCACTGACTTTCTGGGAGAGGGGTCTCCTCTGCTGGCTCATAAACGTGTTGTGCAGGACAAGCAGGGCCAGGGTGAGGGCATGGGGCTGCCACAAACCCCTCCGGGACAGGGAGCAACATCCTCCAAGCCACGCCATGAAACCCTTGCCCACATGGGGGGGGTCTTTCCCAGGCAGGGGTTTGCTGGCTGGCATGGCAGTGGTTTACATTGCAAGCTGCCTTTGCTCCCTGCTTCCCTTCGGGGTTCTTTGGAGCTCAATGGGTGGAAATAGGAGCAGCGTGGTCCTGAGGCTCGGGTGGCACGAGGGTCACCCCACGCCACAGGGACTTCTACCCATCCACATCCCGGGCTTGTTTGCAGCCAGCTCTGGTAGCCAAAGTTTCTGGGAAATTTGTAGGTAGTGAGCATATTTCCAAGAATTTGGAGCTATCGGAGCTGACAGTGCCCCGATCAAAAAAACCCTCATTGCACACCTAGGGAAAAGGGCTGAGTACGTCTTTATGTTCCTGTGGCTTGACAGCTTCCCTTTTTGGGAGTATTTTTGGGTCTCTCCTGGCCCAACTGGGTCCCAGCATCAGCTCCTGCCTCCTTTTGCTCAGCTAAGCCTTTAGATTCAGGGGACCAGAGCTGAACTTGTTCTGAATATGGGATCCTGAGCTAATTTTTATGGGTAAAACACAGCATGTGTTTCTGCACTGAAACCTAGTGCAGGTTCCTAGTGGAAGGCAGGTACTTCTGTAATGCTTGGAGGCTCTGCCTTGCCCAAGCAACCAGAGGTGGTGAAAAGCACCTGAATTTCCTCTTGGTTCTGGCTAGCCTCAGGGGATTAACACACACTTGTGGCTGCTGCAAGGTGGTAGTAAAGAATGAGCTGAGTCGTCTCCAGAGGGAGGGTGGGGACAAGGCTCTTGAGATGGGCAATAAATCAAGGCGAGGCCTTAGCAGGCACTTCCACCTCCTCCTGGCTGAGGACCCAGCTCTGCCTGGCCGCTTTCCGCCAGACTCTGGCTGTAGAGAAGCTGTGTCTTCAGTAGGGTGGCTGTGATGCTCAGGAGGGTCTAGCTTCTGGAGAGAGAGCAATTTTGGTGTCACCCGCTCCCGGAGGCTGGCATGGGGCAGCCCAGGATCCTGTCACCCTGAGGCAGGTGTGCAGGCGCTGTGTCCTTGGCCTGGTGCGTGCAGGCGTGCGCTCACGGGTGGCAGCTCCTGCCGGCGCTGCCATCGGTCTCCTGGCCCTTGGGTCCAGGCTGGGAGGTGCAGAGCAGGGATGGGACAGCGGGTGGAAAAATACCGCAGTTTGGTGAGTGGCCTTTGCCACAAGGGTGCCTGGGGTATTTTGCCTCTCTCGTGTGACAGTGACCCATCCCGTGTCTTGGAGCGAGGGTTTCAGCTGCAAATCTGGTTGCTGGAGCCTGTTACCTGCTCCGAGGGGCAAAGCAGGGCATTGCCTGTTCCCCCACCCCCCAACATGTGCACCAAGCCAGAGCTGGGGGGCAAGGGGGGGCTCCCATTCCTCCCTCCCTTTCCCCGCTGCCCTGTTTACCCGGTTTCCAGCCCTGTAAG
>NW_010161640.1:0-3972 GCF_000695765.1 Mesitornis unicolor | reverse complement strand
TTCTGTGATTCTGTGATTCTGTGATATTAATGATATTGCTGAAATAAACAGTTGCATGTTAAAAGCATCGCTCTTTGTGTTTGCCTCTGATCTTGGTTGTGATTTTTAGAATTATTGAATATGTCCAGAGAAAGCTGGTGGGTGCAGCTCAAGTTAATTGAACTTTCATATGATCTGAGAATTCAGAACTGCAGGGTATAGATGTTCTTGTTGATTATGACTTAAAAAAAAGACAATACCCAAAAGTTTCAGAAAGTGATATAGATTTGCTGTAGAAAGACAAGAGCAGAAAACTGAAAGAGTTTAGTAGTTACTAGCATTATCCAGGGCTGTTCACCTTTAACTCTCTAGGTACACCTATTTCTTTTCAATTCAAATTTTGGTATTACGTAAACAACTTTTTTCAGGAATTGTAAATTAACTGTTTAATTACACTTGTAAAAATGCATGTTGATTTCTACAAACTCACACTCTAGGTCCTGATTTTTATCCAAAGGGTAAGAATTATCATTAGTCTTGACGTGATTTCTTTGTTCCCTTGCAAAGCTGTGGAATTATAAAAAGTAATGGATCTCAACTGAATTATTCATGCAGTCAATATCACTCTTCAATACTGTAATGACTTACTGACAAGGGGCTAGTTGCCACTAAAGAACAATTGAAAAAAAAAAAAGTCAGGACTTGGGGTAAGAAGAGAGCTTTTAGTTATATTATCTGAAGTTTGTTTTATATATCTGAGCAAAAGTGTAGCATCCCAGGAGCTTATCTTTCAATCTGCAGTTAGTATATCAACTTTGTCCTTTTTGATGCTAATATCTGTCACCGTGACACCACTTTTTCACTGGTTCTTATGGAATTTTGTGACCCATCATTGTAATAATGTATTGACAGTTATGAATTTTAATGTTAACCAAAGATTACTTTACCTAATTCAAGCCTTTTCTGAAAATTTTTATGAGGAATAGACATATAGCAGCCAGACATCTAGCGTTTCATTGTGGTTTGGACTCAGCTTTTATTCTGTGTCATTGCTGTCATCTCTGGAAGTTTGTGTTTTCCATACTTCAGTCTTCTCATCAGCAAGAGAGTGACTTTTACAATCCCAGACATTGCCTGCCCCACAGTTTTGTATTAATTAATGTGGTAATTTGCTGACTGCCTCTATGTGAGCAAATCTTGCCTTACAACCTGGAATACCAAGTACCATGAGTGAGTGCGGAACCTTCTGGAGGAGGCTGCGAAATAGTTTGTGTGTGTTGTTTGCTGTATTTCTATCAATTTCTGCATTATAAAACACTGGTAAATTAATAATTCTCAGCATCCTTAACCCTTAAAAGTGATGACTTTGCCTTGCATCCCTGATTCCATTTCCTCTCTGAAGTATTGTCAAAATCCTGTTCTTAATCTCTTACATGTCTTAGAATGCAAAATTCTCTTGAATTCAGTAGCTGGTTTACATGGCACTGTTGAAATGAAATAATTTATGAGCCCAAGTCATGTTTTAAAAGAGATTTAAGGTCTGGGTTCTTGAAAGTAATTGAAATCAATCAGGTGTGCATTTCAGTGCCATTAAGCTGCTGCATCTAAGGACACTGAAGTACCTTTTATGTCAAATTCACATTTCTAAATGGAATTTCAGCCTATATATCACTTAGGTCTTTCTGAAAATTAGGACCTGTTTCCCTGGAGCTTTTCTGTCTTTTTCAGAACAGTAAATAGTAAACTGTGTGAGAATGCATCACTACTTTTACTCTCTAGCATAATTATTTTTCTGCACCTGAGTTTTCACACATTATGTATGCGTAGCCTAATGTCTTGTTTCTTCCTTCAGTTGGCATGAACATTTCCACCTCATTAGGGAACTGCATTATTCAGGGGTATGTGAAGAAAATAGAAATGAGGCAGAATGTAAATTATTTCCGTGACTGAAACAGAGAAGGGTGGGCCTGGAACAGTGGTGAATTTGAAGCAGGAATAGACCAAACTACACTTACTAAGTAACCTTGCTGAAGCATGTCTGTGCAGTTGCAAATTCTACTGGGTAGATCCTGTCTCTGTAATAGAATTCATAAAACACTGGATATAAAAAAGGCAGAAAGTGTGAATCAAGATACAAATATTTAGTCACCTTCCATATCTGAAATATATTCTGGAAAATTCAGTACAAGGTTGCAACCCTACTTCTCATACCCATCTGTTTTTATGGACATCTTTCTTTTACAGTTGTTTCATTTCTCCCTGACATTCCTACTATATGGAACAAATTTTCAGAATACTGGTTTTGTCCTCTCAAAGGAGACAAAAGAACTCTGCAAAATTACCTGATAACTTCTTTATCTACACATTCTGTTTCTAGTGTGTGTTAAATATTGGGTTGGAGTAACTGCCCATGTTTGTAACACAGATCATGACAGTATGTAATGCCCAGCATTTTTCATTTGATTAGATTTTTTTAAAGGTATTTTGTGATTGTATTCCTTGTCTGCACAAGAGGAACAAAAAACTTTAGTGTTACATTTCTTTAGACTTGTTTCTGAATTTGAGAAATGTCTATTTTAGGAATTAGCATGCCTTGCTGACTCCATAACAATGCATTTTGAATGACTTCTTGTTTTTCACCTTCACGATATCATTTTCATTTTTGTGATTTTTAGGCCTTTATATTTAATGAGAAGAATAAAGACTTATTAAAATAGTCCTTAAACTACTTCCCAACACTTTTCTGTTAAAATGGATTGCAGACAAATTCAAGTTTTGTAATAGAGTAACTACTAGCTTACTCTGTAGGAAATAGTTTGGTTTTTGATACAAGTGTAATCGCTGACTGACACCTTCAGTTAATTGTGTTTCAAACCAAACTTTACATTTCAAACCTACTAATTTGACAGTTCATATCAACAGTAATGCCCATTTTCAAAAAGGCTAGAAAGGATGACCCTGGGAACTACTGACTTGTCAGCCTCACCTCTGTGCCTGGAACAGATCACAGAATCACAGAATATTAGGAGTTGGCAGGGACCTTAAAAGATCATCCAGTTCAACCCCCCTGCCAGAGCAGGATCACCTAGACTAGGTCACACAGGAATGCATCCAGGCAGGTTTTGAATGTCTCCAGAGAAGGAGACTCCACAGCCTCTCTGGGAAGCCTGGTCCAGTGCTCTGTAACCCTTACAGTAAAAAGGTTTTTTCTTATGTTCACCTATGCTCCATCTTGTACCCATTGCTCTGTCATTTGACATCAGAGAGAAAAGCCTGGCTCCTTCCTCCTAACACTCACCCTTTACATATTTATAAATATTAACGAGGTCACTCCTCAGTCTCCTCCAAGCTAAAGAGACCCAGCTCCCTTAGCCACTCCTCATAAGGGAAGCTGCTTTTCATAAGGGATCCTCCTAGATGCTATGCTAAAGCACATGAAGGACAGGGAGGTGATTTGAGACAGCCAGCATGACTTTGCTAGGGGCAAGTCCTGCCTGACCAACCTAGTGGCTTTCTGTGATGGAGTGACTACATCAGTGGACAAGGAAAGAGCTATGGATGTCATCTGTCTGGACTTCTGCAAGGCCTTTGACATGATCCACAATGGCATCCTTCCCTCTATAGGTGGACCGTTCAGTGGATAAGAAATTGGCTGTGTGGTCACATCCAGAGGGTAGTGGTCAATGGCTCAATATACAAATGGAGATTGGTGACAAAGGGTGTCCCTCAAGGGTCTGTACTGGGACCAGAACTGTTTAATGTCTTCACCAATGACATAAATAGTGAGACTGAGTGCATCCTGAGCAAGTCTACAGAGGACACCAAGATGAGTGATGCAGTTGACATGCCAGAGGAATAGGATGTCAACCAGAGCAAGCTGGAGAAGTGGGCCCATGTGAACCTCATGAGGTTCTACAAGGCGCAAGTGCAAGGTCTTGTACCTGGATAGGGGTAATTCTCAATATCAATACAGGCTGGGGGATGATGTGATAG
>NW_010161639.1:72244-82494 GCF_000695765.1 Mesitornis unicolor | reverse complement strand
CTGAAAAAACTTTAGGATGAAAGCGTCCGAAAGGGCCTCACAGGTCGTCTCACAAGGAATAAATCCAGAAGTGGCATCGGGGAAAATCGCAACGACCATTTTGAACGTGTTCTCAGTGCAGCTTTAGCCTGCTTAAAAGAACTGCAGCTGGAGCTTAGTGTTTCTTGTCTTATGGGACCTAAAGTCTCTCTGTTCCCTGACAGTGATGTGCATTAAGTGTGAGGTCTTTTGGTCACACAGAATCACAGAACCACAGAACGTTAGGGATTGGAAGGGACCTCAAAAGCTCATCCAGTCCAATCCCCCTGCCGTAGCAGGAACACCCAGATGAGGTTGCACAGGAAGGCGTCCAGGCAGGTTTTGAATGTCTCCAGAGAAGGAGACTCCACAGCCCCTCTGGGCAGCCTGGGCCAGTGCTCTGTTACCCTCACTGAGAAGAAGTTTCTTCTCAAATTTCAGTGGAACCTCCTGTGTTCCAGTTTGTGTCCGTTACTCCTTGTCTTATCATTGCTTGTCACCAATACACAGGATGAACAGACCAGGCCAGGAAATTATGATCCAAATTGTTTCTGTATTTGTAGTTGGCCAAAGTTCATATTCATATGGACTGTGACTTAATAAAAAAAATATTCCACTGACAAGTCAGCTTACATCCAAAAAGGAAACATTTTGCGTCTTGTCAAATGCCTGAATACATTGCTTTTCACAGAACATTAAAGTTATCAGCAATTACTACAAGACAATGCAGTTTATATGAAAGGTTTGTCAGATCTAAGGGAACGTGTGACTAGAGAAGATTAGTTTTACCATGGATCATAAAGTCAAAATCCTGGCAACTTTTTTTTTTAAATTTTTAAATATGACAATACAGAAAATAATGGAATGACTGCTGTGGAAGGAAGAAAAGCATACCATAGCATTGTGCACAGTCAGTTTTATAGATCACTTAATTTTTCACAGTGTATTAAATATCGCCTTTTCCAAAATTCATTCATAGCTAAAACTGTACATCTCATTAGGGAAGAAGGTGGTGATACTTACAGCAGTATATTCAGTTTGTCTTTTAATAAGGAAAGCAATTGGAAAATTGATTTTTAGATGGCTGTTTGTGGCCACTGATGCCGTGAGCCATGAAAATACCAAAATATGTTTTTAGAATTGCTTCTATCACACAGTTATCAGAATATGAACCACTGCCTGTTGAATTTGTCTTGAGGCAGCAGTGAAATCATGGTGAAATGTAAGAAATTTACTCAAATGTATTTAAACTTCACAGAATCACAGAATCGCTCTGTTGGAAAAGCCCTCTGAGATCATCACGTCCAACCGTTCCTGTCTACCCACTAAACCATATCCTTAAGTACCTCGTCTACCCGCTCTTTAAACACATCCAGGGATGGTGACTCCACCACCTCCCTGGGCAGCCTGTTCCAGCTTCTGACGACCCTCTCAGTAAAGAACTTCCTCCTTATCTCTAACCTGAACCTCCCTTGGCACAGCTTGGTGCCATTTCCCCTTGTTCTATCCCCATCACCTGGGAGAAGAGACCAGCACCCACCTCTCTCCAAGCTCCCTTGAGGCAGTTGTAGGGGGTGATGAGGTCTCCCCTCAGCCTTCTCTTCTCCAGGCTAAACAAGCCCAGTTCCCTCAGCCGCTCCTCATCAGGCTTGTTCTCCAGAGCCCTCACCATCCTTGTGGCTCTTCTCTGAACACGCTCCAGAATCTCAATATCCTTCTTATAGTGAGGGGCCCAGAACTGAACACAGCACTCGAGGTGCGGCCTCACCAGTGCCGAGTACAGGGGGATGATCACCTCCCTGGCCCTGCTGGTCACACTGTTTTTAATACAGGCCAAGATGCCATTGGCTTTTCTGGCCACGTGGGCACAGTGCTGGCTCATGTTAAGTCAACTGTCAACCAACACCCTCAGATGTAGTTTGTGTATATTTACAAATGGTGATGCTAACCAACTCTGATGATGAGAGATACTTCTATATCTACCAGTTAATGAAAATAATGAAGGGGGGTAACAGTGCAGTGAGGTACTTTTCAAGTAAATGATTATTTGGTCCTACAATTGCTATAGCAAAAGACCTAAATATCCTTTCCTTGTCTGCCAGAAAGTTTCAGAACTTCAAGAGATATTTCATTTTCCAGCTTTGAATAATGCTTTTACCATACTGTAAGCCTGTCTTTTGTGGAAGTTCTTACCCTGTTTGCATCAAGGCTGTTTGATTCTCTTTAGGAAGGTTAGGTGGGAATGAATGAGGGCAGAATCTGATTTGACTTTCTGTGGCACATGCCTAGGCATTTCTACATGCTCTGTACTGGTTTCATCGTATGGTATTCTTTACTGAGAGGGTCGTCAGAAGCTGGAACAGGCTGCCCAGGGAGGTGGTGGAGTCACCATCCCTGGATGTATTTAAAGAGCGGGTAGACGAGGTACTTAAGGATACGGTTTTGGGGGGTAGACAGGAACGGTTGGACATGATGATCTCAGAGGGCTTTTCCAATCGAGCGATTCTGTGTGTGTGATTCTGTGTGTGTATATGCATGTGCATGTGCATTTAAAACCCTCCTCAGCCCCTCAGCAGCGTGCTTGAGAGGTAGGAGGTTTGGTTGTCAGAGGCTTTTTGCAGTGGGATCTGTGTTAACGAAGATCAGGATGAAAATACATACTTAATTATCCTGGAAGTTAGCTGTAGCTCTTTGTCATCCTTTGAATTCCTCATTGGCTCTACTGTCTCTTAAATAACAAAAGCTGCAGAATGACCTCAGGTAGTTCTCCTGCAGATGAGCAAGCCTTGTAAAGTAGCATAACTGATGACTTAGGCCGAAAAACATGATCCAGATTGAGGGAAATTATGTTTCTTTTATTATGAATAGAGCAATGATCTGTTAGATTATTCCATTCTGCCTGTGATTGATAGAAAAAATCATGTTTAGATTTAAAGACTTATACCTGAACCTTTATAAGGCTGTTAGCAGCCTGATTTTATGCTCTGTGGTAAACACATCAGCAAGGATGACCCATAATCCTGTTCTGATAAGTGGTGGATCAGTTTTGCTTCAGAATTTGTTTTTGCTTGAAACAGGGCGGTATCTACTAGCTTTTGCATTGCTCATTAAGTCACTCAAGGCCAGGGAATTTGAAACTATGGGAGCTTTACCTGCTCAGCACTCTAAAAGCACTTACAAAGTTGTTCCCAGAAACCAACAGCCTTGGAATAGAGAACACCTTCAGGATCACCACTTAGTATGGAAAGCTGAAGACTGACACTACTCTGGCCAGACTATCCTGTGCAAACAATCCTATTTGCTTTTGGGAAAGTAGCTTACTGGTAGATTTAGCTGTCCATTTTTCTCTGTGACTCACTCAGTGTCATTTCCTTTTGACCCATGAGCTTCATTCCAGCCTGGGCAATTTCCTTTGTTGGGAAATTCAGAAAGTTCTCTCAAGGGCTAATTCTGGGTTTTCCCCAAGTCTTTCATCCTTCTAATCACAATCTGATCTCCCCAACTGTTGCATGAGCTGTTAAGCCTCTGATCAGTCACAGAAGGATTGCTTTCCTTGTAAATAAGGCCCTAATTTTTCATAAATTTCTGCAATATTATTTCATTAGGGTTATGAGGCTTTTTGGTGAGCTGTCTGTACAGTTTAGTTGCAGTAACTGTAAAAGGAAGGTACAGCCATCACGGATGGAAACGTACAAGAATGCTTGTTACCCAACAAGACCGGCCTCCTCAGCTGCCGAGAGGTTCCTCACCAATGATGGTGCTAGGAAAATTAGCATGTAAAGTAAATACACTGCAGCGCATAATAGGGCCATGCTTTCTCCTGGAATAATGTTTTTGAAATCTGATCCCATTCCCTGCCTAGCAGAAGGGGTTTTACAGTTCTGAGTTTAGAAATAAACAGATGATGAGTGTGACTTTTTGGGAGCCTGTACTTGATTACGACCAAACCTTTGGTTTGCTGGGCTGTGTTGGTGTTATTTCTCTGTGGTGACTTTGATGTGACTGTTCAGACAGAAGTGCTAACTTCTAGAGGAGTGCAGGTCTGGGGTGCATTTGCACTGTCATTTACCCAAACTAGAGCAGCTCCAGGAAGGAGGCCTTTCCATTTGTGATTGCTTATTGCTTAAAAGTTCCGTCTTTCACTGTCCCTTTGCACATGCTGTGTAAAGGGGCAGGAGATTCAGTAATCTGTTCCTTCTGTTTCTTCATTAGTGAATAAATGAGCAATTTGCAAAACAACTCACAATTTTCACTTCCCTTCTGATAAAAGACTGGAATGGATTTCTTTAAGATTAGGAATATATAATCATAGAATCATAGAATCACAGAACGTTAGGGATTGGAAGGGACCTCAAAAGCTCATCCAGTCCAATCCCCCTGCCGGAGCAGGAACACCCAGATGAGGTTGCACAGGAAGGCGTCCAGGTGGGTTTTGAATGTCTGCAGAGAAGGAGACTCCACAACCTCTCTGGGCAGCCTGGTCCAGGGCTCTGTCACCCTCACTGAGAAGAAGTTTCTTCTCAAATTTCAGTGGAACCTCCTGTGTTCCAGTTTGTGTCCGTTACCCCTTGTCTTATCATTGTTTGTCACCGAGAAGAGCCTGGCTCCATCCTCGTGACACTCACCCTTTAAATATTTATAAACATGAATGAGGTCTCCCCTCAGTCTTCTCTTCATATAGATATGTCCAATTAACAGTTGGATTCACTTGGGACTGTAGCTTAATTTCTGGCATTGGCAAGAAAGCTGCCAAAGGAATCTAATATTTTGGATCTTCAAAATTATTTTCTTTTGCAGAAATTTTACCAAAAATCTTAGGAAAATATAGTAAGCACCACTCAGATGAGGATCGTATTTTAAGAGAGACTTTATTTTGGTAATTTTACCCCATAAGACAGAGATTTATCATTCCCATTTTCAGTCTTAACATTTTGCAGAGTTCCTAATGTTTTCCACATACAAGAGGAGACAAACAAGCAAGAACGTCAAACTGTTACATAGATCTCAAGAAAACATTGTGAATTGCAGCTCCAGAGTTCTGCTCAAATGTAAAAAAGAAGGCTGTTCATATGGTAACCTCCTTGGACTGTTCCTGTCATTTCCCTGAGCTACATTACTAGCACAACATTCCTAGTAGAGGGTAAAACCAGAGCTATGGCAGTAGGTAATTGAAGATGGACTGTCAGCAGGATGGACGCCAGCAACACAGCTTGGCTGCTTTCATACTTGGGGCCAGTCCAGCCTCAAAATATCAGTGTTGACTCCACAAGATCCACAAATCTTGTGCTCTCATTTTAGACAGCAGAAAAGCTGGAATTCTCTAAGTTTAAACTTGACCTATTTGCAGTTATTCTAAGTAAATGTTGCCTCTTCATTCTAGCTCGCTGTTCAACTGTAAGTATTCGGTTGTGTTTACATGCTATTTGTATGAAGGGAAAGGTATTGTGGATCTCTTGCCACCTGTTTCACTCAGTATCTCTCTGCATCTCTCATTTGAAGGCTGATTAATCTGTCATTGCATCTTTCTTAAAACAGGCACTGCTAATCCTCTGAGAATGGAAAAAAGGTTATGGTTTGCAACCGTCATGCAAAACCTTCCTAATTTTGCCTTGCAGCATGCCAGGAGTAAATGATATGCCCATTCACAGATGAAGTTGGGCGCTGCATTAAATTGAATTGTCAAGGTCACAGAGGGAGTTAATACTATACTCTGGCTCAGAACTGATTATCTGTGATACTTACCACAAAATAGTGTCAGCTGAGTGTCAGTGTTGTCCAATTTGATTACTTGGTGCCTTGATCTGATTATTTGTTCAGCTGAGCCTGTTGATTTATTGAAACAATTTTAATTGTGATGACTGAAAACTAGGATAAACTTAGCTGAGAAAACTGTGAGCCAGTTGGCTCTTCCAAATAAGGGAAGAAAGCACCACTCAAGCAGCACTTTTCCTTGAGCACTAAAAAATTGTGTGAGCATTATAATATACATTCCCAGAGCCTTGAAAAAGAGGTATTTACAAAGGGATATATGACATCTAGATTATCCAAATGAAGGAAGACTGCTCAGTTCACCTACTTTAATAAACTAGAATGAACAAATGTTTTGCTCTGCTGCTGCTATGTTTGCTGCGTCAAAGCAGTAAAGGAGGAGCAAAATGACCCATACTTTTCTGAGAATTTTTCATTTGACTGTAAAGAGAACATGTGAACTCACTCAGTGGCTTTTCTCACAGTGGCCTACAATGAATGCTTTGGCCACTTCGTAGTTGCAGGTAAAGATAATGATTTTGAAATAAACTTGGTAGCCACTGGAGAATGACTGCTGGTGTATGTCTTCTTTTTCAAAGGGTAGCATCTCCATGCCTGACCTTTCAACATCCCACAGAACTCTTCCTGGCTCTTCAAGGATAAAGTAAATTTGTTTATCACCACCACCTTGAGAGATAACCTGGAGCAAGCTATTGTTGTAGCAATGTCTGTTAAAAGGGAAATAGGACAAACTAGACTGAAACCTGAGCACGACAGTTTTCATTTAATCCGTTTATGCTAGCAGTCCTGCTGGTAACATAAATCTATGCAAGAGAACATGTGCAGAAGGAAACATTTGCTACTCAGCATCAGTTAGGAGTCTGTAGCCAAATGCTCCAACGAAATACAGTGACAGAACTGCTTCAGACGAGGACTTGGCTATTTAATGATTTAACCAAAGTCGTTTCAGTTTTCGTTCACAAATTCTTCCATTCCCTTCTCAGTGTTTTCGGTTGTGCAAGGAATACGGGAGGAACTGAACTCAAAGCAAGAAGGGCAGGGCGAGGGAGTGCGCTAGCTGACTTAGCTTGATTCTCCCAAGTGGTAATGTTTTTCCTATTTGAAAGATGTGTAGGGAGGTTGTTTCTCAGTAGAGAGGAAGAAAGATCAGGAGTGTCTTGATGGTCAGATAAGAAACATACAACTCATGTAAGATGGGAACTGATGAATCGGCTGTGTCATTTGCATTTGCAGAACGTTTCCATGCAGTAGGCAGAATGAAGGACAGTAGAGATGGTAGAGAAAGGCACACTGTGTCAAAAAATGTTCTTGACTTCATCTGTTCAATCACAGTAAGTAACATAAACAAATGCATTTAATATGTAGCTTTAGTGGCATTTTCAGTAAAAAAAAGTTTGATTAGGGTCAGCCAAGCTTTCCAACTGGGCTTCAGTGGCTTAGGAAAGGACAAGTGGGATACAAATTCAGAATCCTGTTGTATGAGTAACCTGATTCAATTCCCACATGTTTAAAGGAATGCACAAGTCAGCAACAACAGAGGTCCCAGGCAAGTCAACAGAAATCCGTCATTTCTTATTCCATTTGTCTTATTTTCTTCCTCAACCCTTTCCTTTACAGGTTGGATATTAGTTATAGAGGAACTGAAATGGAGGTTCCTATTAAATGTGTGCTCTGTGATGAGCTTTTTTGTTTTGACGAGATCTTGCAAACTGAGATCAAGTGAAATAATAACAGTTAAATTATAACTG
The DNA here is from genome assembly GCF_000695765.1 of Mesitornis unicolor. Classification (NCBI taxonomy): domain Eukaryota; kingdom Metazoa; phylum Chordata; class Aves; order Mesitornithiformes; family Mesitornithidae; genus Mesitornis; species Mesitornis unicolor. The sequence goes on along the minus strand of NW_010161639.1, from coordinate 74,959 downwards.
AAGTCAAATCATTCTGCTGGAACCAATGTTTCTTAAGTAGAACCAAGCCACTAGCACTTGAAGGGAGGAAGCAGAGAAAGACGGGTGCCTACAAGTTAGTCACATGTTGACACAGAACCATTATGGCATCCTCTTGACTTGTTAAATCAACTGATATTTTGAGTGTAGTTTGCACTGGATATGTAACAGCTGGGAGTGTTGCATGAATACTTAGACTGGGACTTCAAAAACGTTTCAGTTGCTGAAGTTCAACTGAATATTATTTGCACAAGCAGGATCCTTTTTCACATTTCTGTCTCCAGTCCTGAGAGATCCAAAACTGGGGAAGAAATACTAGCATTGTGAAAATCTTAAGCAAGTAGGGAACTAATCACTAAGACACAAAGTGCTTAGCAGGGGATGCTGCTTTATTGCCATGGAACATTTTGTTTTGTTTTAACATTTTGGACTGACAAATTCAGAACTGGTTTGATATCCCTGTGAAGTGGTTTAACTGCCACAATTTTCTGTTCAGAGAATCCTTCTTAAATAGTGGATGAGAACTTACATCTCTCTGAAACCCAGTTTCCATCAAGATCCACCTCATGTGGTTGCAGCATTATGCTGTGATTCCTTACTGGTATCAAGCTGTTCCTACCTGTATGGCTGTTCTGGTAAGGCAAGTGGCCCTGGCCATGTTTGGGCAAAAGTAGTGCACTGATCTTACTATCTAAACCCAAAATCCTAGGTTTCCCAGAAATGGCTTCCAATGACGTTGAACAGTCAGCTGTGTTTTTTTGAAAACTCCTGCAGTAGCTCTATTTTGAAAAGCTGGAATTCAGGCAGCTCACACTATTGCCATATTCATGACCTCTAATAAGCAATTGCCTTTGTGCTGTGACCCAGTAAAAATGGAGCAGGTTCAACTGTGATGAGGATTCTTTCAGGAAACAGCACAATGAAGGGAAGCTGCAAGATGCAGCTTTCTAATGTATGTTGTGGCCTCCTTAGCTCTGTTTCTAAAATCACTATGCGCTGGCTCCTACAGAGGAGAAAAAAGGAGGGTTGAGCCAGTGAAAGCAGCAAGGAGAAATCTGACACAAGGTTTTAAGTTCCTTTTCTGATAGTGGCCCACAACAGGAAAGAGAAGAGGCATGTTTCATGTGAAGTTACTGGTTTTGCAAGCCTTTAGGATTCCCTAGTTAATTTACAGTCACTTTATTTTGATGCAGTGCTAATGGGTACCCTGAATTGTGGAGGTTTCTTTGCTTCCCTTGCCTTTGGCCATCCTCTACCATGAAAATCTGGGATAAAGCAAGAGTTAACGTGGATGTGATTTATTGAAATGGAGTTTCACATGATGTTTCGTGGAGTTTCCATGTTTTTAATACCTTCAGTCAAAATAAGTAGTCTCTGCAGTGCCCGAAGAGAATATCTTTTACTGCATGAAACACATTTCTCATCTGACTGAACGTAATGATCCAGGACCTGAAAGATTGGTGTGTCTTTTTTCTTTTTCAGAGAAATGATTTTCAGAAGGAATCTATGCAGTGAATATGACCAACCACTGAACTGCCTCATGCTGCTACCTCAACTCTGTCCTTCATCAGATTAAGTTCTCTTCTTACTTCACTGAGCAACAGCAGAAAGTGAGTTTTAACCAGTGCATCTGGAAAGCAGCATTTTGAATAAGACGTATCAATACACATAAAGGTTCTGCCATGTGTTTCTGTTACTCAGAGACTTCAGCTGAGGACAGTAACATCAAAAGAATTCATATTTTCAAATAATGGAGGATTATTATAAACCAGATTCCTTCTGGCTGCATGCTAAGGTGGAAACGTATGTAGTTTCTTTAAAAGCCAAGAGGTGGCTGTGTTTAATTAATACTGGCTTTGGCACCTGAGGGCATTGGAGACTGCTTGGAAAGAGGTATTAGAAGTGTGAACTAGTGAGAATTAGAAGATGGTGATACTATTGAGAGGGCTTGAAAGCTGGACTGCTCTAGAACTGTCTCAGGGGTGAGTGACAAGGAATGCTTGACCGCGGGATCTGCATGGTAGAAGGGAGCTGAAATCTGGGCTTACGGGCACTCAAGATCAGGGTTACAAAGAGAAGTGAGGTGAGAAACAGCTATTTCATGCCAGGTCCTTGGAAAGGGTAAGCAAAGGCTTGCCCTCTGGCCCTGTCGCTGCTGGGACTAGGGAAAATGAATCTCTAAGAGATGTAGACTGAGCTAAGCAGGCTCTCTGCAGTCTGCACAGCAGATGAAGGTGAGCAGTGGCATTGGGAATGAACTTCTAAATTCAGATCTGAAACTTCTGGTTAAAAAAAGAGAAAAGCATTTTTTCTTTCTTTGTTTTTAAGCCTTTTTAAAAATGAACTTGCATAGCACGTGTGTTAAGTTTGAGTGGCAAGGTTTTGATAATGCGGGCGCCATAGGGGTGGCTTCTGTGAGAAGCTGCTAGAAGCTTTTCCTGTATCTGATAGAACCAATGCCAGCCAGCTCCAAGATGGACCTGTTGCTGGCCAAGGCCAAGCCATACAGAGACAGTAGTAGCACCTCTGTGACCACATATTTAAGAAGGATGGGGGTGGGGGGGCGGAACCTGTGCAACAGTAATTGCAGCTGCAGAGAGAAGTGAGAAGACATGAGAGAAACAACTCTACAGACACCAAGGACAGTGAAGAAGAAGGGGGAGGAGGTGCTCAAGGCAACGGAGCAGAGATTTCCCT
>NW_010161639.1:57125-72213 GCF_000695765.1 Mesitornis unicolor | reverse complement strand
GGTGAAGACCATGGTGAGGCAGGCTGTCACCCTACAGCCCATGGAGGTTAACAGTGGAGCAGATAACCACCTGCAGCCCATGGAGGACCCCATGCCAGAGCAGGTGAATGCTGAAAGGAAGCTGCGACTCCATGGGAAGCCTATGCTGAAGGAGGCTTGGTAGGCACCTGGCCTCCAGGCAGGATTAATCCGCCACAGCATGTCTAAAACAGACAAATAAAAGGAGAAGTATTACCTAAAACGTTAAAGTATGTTCTCTTCTCTGGTTATATATTCACAACTGTGACCAGTCTGGTGTATTCTAATGCTACTCAAAGTCTGATGGAGAACTGATGTCGTTGAAGTCCCAGCTCAGCACTGGGCAGTTACCTCAGAGAATCCAGTGCTCTGTGATAATACCCACGTGCTCCAGGCACTAGAAATGTTTCTCTAAATTTTTAAGAATATAGTCTCATTCTTGCCTTCATTCCTTCCTTTTATGGCTAAGCTTTACTGTATTCTTAACACTTGTTGGAGTTCAAACTTTGATGAATTGCCCAACTTAAAATCCTTTGACATTAATGGAAGTCTTTTATGCATGGAAGTAGAAGCTGGCCTTGAAAAGCATAGCTCATGTCTGCACAGGACAGGAACAACTATCTGATGTTCAGAGCAGACTGCACTATGCAGTTTTCTCTGATTTTCCTTCGAAGAAATACCCAGGGAAGGTTGTGAAAATCTTGTGGGTTTGATTTTGTGTGCTTCATCCTGTTAATGTTGCCCTTGTTTCCTGGATGACACTGCTGGTCAATGACTCCTTTCTTCTATTGACGATTTTTGCCCCATTAATAGAGCAGAAAATCCTAAAAATGATTCTACTATCTGTTTGACTTTGCTGACTTTGAGGGACAAACCTTACCACTGAGGCTTCAGCCCTCTTCCAAGGATCCCCTCTCTTCAATCATCTCCTGTTCATTAGTTGCTTCTCACCATAGATCTGTTTCAGCACCTTCTCCACAGATAAGTTTTCCTTTTTGCTTATGTACGGTAGTGCAAAATTTGGTCCAGTGATTTTTAATATTCAGCTCCCTCAAGGGAATACATTATGATATACTGGGCTCTTTGATCAAAACATGTACACTATTGCAGGATACATATTCTTATTAGTTGCATTTTACTACTAAAATGCTTGATTCTACTTGACTCATGTTACAAAGTAAAATGTACCTGTAAACGATAACTGAAGTCAGCTTGGTGGGTGTCTGTAAATTGTTTCTGTTGAGTAACTCCCGTTGCGAAAATGAGTTACTATGCATCCCTTATCCACCTCTATAACAGTCTCTGGCTTTCATATGTAATAGTATAGTTCAGACTTTTTGATAGCTGTACAGTGATGGAAGAAAATGTGAACAGCAGAAAACAGAAATTGTATTTCCAGTTGTGAATCTTGGAACAAACTGCCAAAGCTAGTTGTGAGTGCCTCATGATTATGAAGACCGTGTTATCTCTATTTTACAAGTAGAAATACTGAGATACCAGAAGATTGAGTAATTTCCCCAAGGTGACACAGAAAACATTGAAAAAAACCAAAAATAGAATCTTGAACTTCTGATTCCAACTTTTGTGCATTTCCTCAGGGCTGTCCTTCCTCCTCTTGTAAGGGTTTGCTGTACCAAAGTGCTGCTTTCTACATCCAATCAGAGTAGACATAATAACAATGTCATTTGCAACCCAGCTCATCATTCAGTATTAACCTTGGCTTTAATAAATTTGGAACTTAAGATATTTATTAATGTACAGTTACGTGGAGTTAGCAGCAAACACTAGACTGGAAAAATATTTTCAAAATCTAGTAACTTTCAGTACTGTCCTAATGTACTTGTAACTTCTTCATTTCAATTGAGTATCTTGAGGGATTGTGTAAATGTTTATGCACGTGATTAACTTTAGGCATCTGAAAGACTTTATAAAAATCAATTATACCAATCCAAAGGCTGCATCTGGGCATATGTGATATGTTTTTAAAGTACTGGGGCTTTTGAAGAAAGTGCCGTTACACTAGAGGTATAGGCACTTTCTGTGTGACCCTTCAGGCATGGCACTGTGTGGAAGGGTGTGGATTTTCCATTCTATTTTTCCAGCCAGTGAAAAATATACAGCAATTGTAAGTATGCCTGTAAGCATCCCATGGCCTGTTCAGAAAGTGTCCTTGATGAAACTACACAGGAGAGCTTGTGCTATCCAATGATGTGGTCTCAGATTTTTGTGTCCATTTCTGAACCATCTTCTTGTACATGTGTGGAAGTCACAGTGAAGTGTAGATGTTGAGGGGAATGAATAATGGATTTGTTTTTACGCTGTGGGTAAAACATGGTTTGCAAAAAGTTCCCATGAGCAACTTCTTTACGTATGTGTTGTTAATTTTTTAGTGGCTGAAGCTAATTATTCATAATGAGGTAGAATGCTGAAGATGGATGATACTGAGAGCGGATTCTTTGTGGTGAGAAAGAAACACAAATTCATATAATGCAAAATACATTGCAACATAGGTTGCCCAGAGTAGTAGTGGAGACCCCCCAGATCCCTGGAGATATTGCAACTTTGCTATCATAGGAGTTTCCCATGATTAATGTAGGAGATAACTATCTCCAGAATAAACTATAATATTAGAAAATCATATAGGACTCCATAAAAGAAAACACCAAACAATAATGGACTAAGAGACGCATGATGAGCTTTACTTTTAGGTTATGTCTGTGTTTGGTTGTGTGCTGAGACAGTTTAACTGAGCTGCAGCTCACTGCTCTACAGCATATCTAAGGCTTGACTCGAGCCTGATAAAGTTAAAAAGGATGTTGCTACAAATTCTACTTACCTTTCAAGTTACAGTCAGCATCAGAAGACCTACTTAGGCCTTTTTTGCTGTGAATTTCTGTGCTTCTCAGTCATAGATCTGATGGATCATGACTGAGTATGTATTGCAGTAGCCCAAAAGAAAGTGGGTCTTAAAAAGGTTCTCTCACATAAAGTCTTCTTGGCAAGGGGTGGCTAAAATTTTCCTGAAAGTGATCAAAAACATCTTTGGTGCTAAATCTGCATTAATGCTGCTGTTTGTGCAAGTTTAGAAATAAAAGAAAAAAAGAATAAAAACCCCAATAAGAACAGAAGGGTAGGGAGGAAAAGTTCACTGTAAAGAGGGATTAATCCCTTTCCATTCTTCCCAGCACCTGGTCCTGCTGTTTACCCTCAGTTCCAGGTGAATCTTAATCTTTAGAGCCAGTTTCGTTGTCAAAAAGTGTCGGTAGGTAATATGCCAACCAACAACCGTGAGGCCAGCTTTGCAGTCTGGTATGGTGAGATCCTGACATCTCTGTACCATGAGGTGATATCAGTGTTTGAAAAATGTACTAGCATTTTCCTACCGCTGGCATGGCTGTTGCAGCATTTGCTTTGTTCTGTGAGCCAGGTGCACAGAATTCCTGTGCTTAGTCACCAGCAGAGCCCTGCTGCTGCCAGGACTGCTGTAACTAAAAGAAGTCTTTTCCTACCAAAAAAACCACACCAATAATAAAACAAAATCTTACTAACGTCTGTGCTTTATATTTTACTGTTAAAGCTCGATTTGCTCCTGAGAAACTTTTCTGGCTGTATTAAGCTTACACTATCTACTCAGTTTGCTATCCTTAGAAGGGATGTAAATAGGACAATTGAAAAATCTTGACCACTGTGAACTTTACCTAAGTTTGAAAATGAGCATTTAGGCTGTAAGTATGATGGGATAAAGAAGGTATAGTCATCTTTCTGTTCTACATGAAACGTTTAGTGTATGGGATTGTGGCCCATGTGTAGGGTTCTAGGACTGACTACTAATAATTTCTTTCACTGTTTTAAGACTGCTTTTATGTAAACCTGTGGAAACAGTGCTTTCAGAAGCAGACACGGGCAGCTGCCCTGTCAGAGTTACTGAGATGGTAATATCTTTCACTGAGGGATCAGAAGACAAGGGCCACATTGCAGCGTTTCTTGGAATGGCTCGAGTTAAAAATGGCACCAGTCACACTGAGGAGAACGGTAACACACGGGACTTACCTATGTTATGCCCTAAAGAGCTGCAGAAACACCCAAAAAGCATTGGGGGTGCCTTTGATTTTTTCTGAATGTCAAACCTGCTGTTGTTTCATACATGACTTCAAGAAAATAACTTAGCTACTCTCTCTAACCTGAGAATGAGTGAAGATTTACTCAGTGCCACATGCTATGATGACACTTTTTAGTTCAGTGGTGGATGCAAAACAGTTTCCAAAAGTATGGAAAATGAGGCTGTAACCTACAAAACATAGGTACTAAGTATGTGAAAACTGGAAAGACTGGCAACCTGTGACTGCTGCCTTATGCAATAATTCAGTCTTGACATTTATTACACTGGTTCTTGACGCCGTCTGCAGGAGCACCAGTAGTGACCAATTGCTGAGCAGTTTTGCAGAATTGCTTGGATGATCAGACCAAACATTTTCGCTCATGACCCAAGTCTGAATTTGAGCTCAAGCCCATGGAGGTAAAGAGTTTGTCTGTTAACTCAAAACGCTGCTTGCTATTGCCTTGGCTACCAGGCTGCTCTATGAACCACTGCTGTAGCACAAAAGGCCAAAGTGAAGCACCTCAGTTTTGCTCTGGTCCTTTCACACCTCCAAGTCATTGGAACACAGGTGCATGGTAAACTACAGGCAGTCTGTCCAGTGCAGAACAGGCTGTGCAGTTGACTTTAACTGAAACATGAATCATCTCAGTCCTAAATTATTTTAATCCGATCAGTCATCTGTGATAAAGGGTGTAAAGAGACAGCAAAGCGGAAAGAATGGCTGCCAAGTAGAGGATACAGCACACAAATAAAGCTGCTAAGATGAGGTGAAATATGAACTAATAATTATTTATTCCAAATGCCACTGGGTTTACAGTGTGAATCACTTGGAGAGATATTCAGATGAAATTAATTTTGTAGGCTTTCACCTGACTGATTTTTATAGTCTCAGTAGAGGTGAAGGGAGGGCAAGGCTGTTAGTTACACAGGGAGTACACACAAGAGTTTTGAAGTGCTCCCAAACAAATTCTCCCTAATTAATACATGCTTTCCAAGCCTCTTGTAAGTAGACAAGCACGAACAGCTGTAGTTCTTTTTATAGATACAAACTAATCTCTAGTACATGTTGGAGTCGAAGGATACAGAGAGCAACATGCTGCAGATTCGTAAGGCTTTTCTAGCCATGGAAGTATTCTTTTCATACCCTCTATAAATGGAAAGGAATGGAGAAAAGAGCATAGTCTAGTCTTCAAGAGCACTACTTGGGAACAAAATCATGACAGAAACAAAGGGTCTAGCACTTAATGACACTTACCATGCACTTATTAACACATGAAACAGCATGTGTGAGTTTTGACCTGTTCTCTTGACAGTTTCAGGCTTTTGTGACCTGTATGAAAAGGACAGCATTCGCTAGCATCTCTTCCCAGTTTTCACTAGTGTGAATGGCCTTCATGACAAAGGATAACAAGAATTACATGCTTCATGTTTTTAAGTAACTTCAAAAGCCTAAGCAGTAAGTCATCATAAAATTCCTTCGACCTGATGAGTATCTTTGAACATACTTCCTGTTTGAAGATGATATGTTTTCTCCTCTCTTTCTCCTTATTGCTAGCTGTATATGTTATCAGTTTAATATTGTCCTCTGCCTGGAGACAATATCCGCTTGTGGTAAGTGAAGGGAGAAACTGTAATAGCTCCTCTCCATCTCTAATGCCTACAATTTTATTTACATAAAAACATCCTGGATTTTGAACAGCTTGTTTCTTTTGGCAGTTTATTACCAGCCTGAACAGCCCACTTTTTCATGATCTAACATTTGGCTGCTGCAGAAATCATTATCACCTTCATTTTTACTTTTAATAATCTTCCTTTTAATAAACCTCAGGTTGAAGTAAGTTTCCAAAAGTTTGCTTCAGAACAATGCCCAAATCTTCTGAAACCCGCTGATTATATTTTTCCCCTCAAGGGAATAAGCTGGTAACATTTTTATTTATTTTATGGCTTTTTCTGCTGTGACATAAGTAAAATAAACATGACTTGCTGAGTTCCCTCCATTATTATAACCAAAGGAAGAACTGTTTCAATAGCTCCTTGTGCCCTGTGCTTTGGGGCTCAGGAGGTATATATCTCCACTGTGGACTGACTATACTCCGTAATTCTTGTGATATAGACTGCTATGGACTGCAAATGAATTCTGTCCATTTATTCTCATGTGCTAGAAGGAACACCAGGGAAAAGCAAAAAACCTGTTTTGCAGAACTCTTCCTTTCCTGTGTCAGAAATAAATACAATCACATTAATTTAGTCACTGTAGAAAAAAAACAAACCTCAGCTATAAGGATGCTGTTGTTTAGAGAAGGGAAAAATTCAAATGCTAAAGGGGGGATGGTGTGGATTCTACACATCTCTAGAATCAACTATTTTTGAAGAACTCTTCTCCCCCCAAGATTTACTGTAGTGCATCTAAAAGTAAACCACTTTTAAATATTAGAAGGCAGATGTATTGATTTACCCATAAGATATTTCAGTAGAAACATTGCTTTGAATTCTGCATTCTTCTCATGAAACCTGCTAAAGGAAAGTTGGAAGGATTTTCCTAATACTTTCCTATGGCTCTGGGGAGGTTAGCTAAGAAGAGTGGGTTAGACTGGTCTCTTAACTGACTGTTGGAAAAAGCAGCTAAATATGGAAAGGACCCTGTCCTCAGCGTCATTCCTTTATCTTCCCCCAGAATCTCAGAAATTAAAATAAAGATCTGAGACTTCAAATTACTGCTCAAGTTCATTGCCTTTCAATTGGATTGTAGAAGAAAATGAGGGAAAATGTGTCATTAATGAGAGAAGCAAGCACTGACTCTGTGATTAAGTTTTAATTTGGTTAAGGAACTTTGCAATAATGAAGAAACCATCTTCAGGAAGAAGTACGTTTTCCCCCAAAACTCTCAACTTTAGTTCTAATAGCTTTGAAGTTAAACTACACTAAGTGAACAAAGGCCAGTTTTGAATCTCAGACTTCCCTTTCCTGTCAAGTTAACCCTAGGAGGCTTGCAGTGGTGGAATATAATTGAGTAGAGTATATCCAAGTGAAAGGAATTGTTTCATGAGCTGCGTAAAGAAGAGATTATAAAATTACAGTGTGACCCAGATCACAAAGTGAACCAGTGGAGAGAGTTGTGATGCTGAAAAGCTTATTCCCCTTCGCTTTTATCCATGCTTCTCTTGTGTTGTGTCCTTGTAGAAGCATTTCAGAACGACATAGGAAGGTATTCTGGATTCAGCTGCTCAGTAGTTGTTCCAGAGGTATTGGCTATGCTGACTTTCTGGCTTGCACCACTCACTTAGCTGTTGGATTTCTTGTTCTGCTTGTGGCTCTTGATCTTGGGGTACAGAAAACCAGAGTTGTATCCAGAAGACAGGTCTGCTCCATGGACGTTGCTGTATGTTATTGTAATGCTGGGTATCTGGGCTGCAGATGGTGTGAAGTGAGCGTCCTCTTTTCTTTGTCCAATACCATTCAGGCTTTCACTCCTCTAAAGGATGCAACGATTTAAAAGAAATGGAAAACACAGACATCTACAAGGAGTTGCATCATCTATGAAAAAGTGGCATCTATTTAGCTAAGCACTTCACTGATCTCCACTCAAAACCAAACTTAAAGGCTAGACAAAAATGTAGATCTGAACATTTTTTAATGTTTCATGAATAACATATGACAAAAAAAACCCCTGTTAAACAAGTTAATGTACTGAAGCATTGACTTCGCATTTGCTACTTAAGAGCTGGTCTATATGATGAAAGACCAGGCTAAAGGCAGCACATTTGACTGTGAACACAAATGCTGTGAATATGCTCAAACAGGCTATGAATTCAATGAATTAAGGAGTCCCCCCACGAAGACAGACTATTAAGGTTCATTAGGGCAAAAGGTGACATAAAATGTAGTGATAACAGCATGGACAGTTCAAGTGAAAACAGTAATTGAGGGAAGGATTAATTAGCATTTTTTGACAACAGCAATGTTAGCTGTCATTTGCACAGGACCAAAAAATGAGAGTTAGGATGAGGCTAGCAATAGCTCATAAGGATCACTACTAACAATAAAGAGATAATTTAATATGTTTATATTACATTGGGGTTAATACTGTAAAGATAAAACTGTCTTGTTCTCACCTATACGCTCGTTTCTCCTGTCTGTCAAGAAGAAAGGTGAATAGTCTCACTCATAGCAGATGTAAAAAACATTTATCAGTATGCTGTGGCTTTGTTACATGGAAGAGAAAATAGACATAGGCACAACAACTTACTCAATAGGTGGCATGTTTCAAAAACTTACCTTGACTTCCTCCAGGTTGCATTTTTGAGATGTTTGGTGCTACCCAAAACAGAGAACATCAAATAGTTAACAACGTCATTTTGTACAGCAGCAATTGCCACAAGACTATGGCTGTCTCAACAGGTACAGCCATCCAAATGGCTATCTCAGCTTACTGTGTATATTATTCATGCTTGCGTGCTCCACTAAGGAAACCACAGACTTCATCAGGGGACATATGAATTCAAGAAAATGTTCAAGTTCTTTGAAGAAGTTGGACTTAAGGAGAACCCTGTAGTACCTGTATTCTCCTTCTACTTTGTGTCAGCAATGATCTACCCTTTATGTGGTCGTGTTTTCTGTGTTCTGGGAGTATCGTGATTTTTGTACCTCAAAAAAGAATTTAATTTGTGCTCAGAGACTGGTATTGTCTTTAGGTTTTGTTCCCTTGGTTAGTTCAACCCATGACAAATATTAAAATAATGATTCTTACGGTAGGTGTAGCAGTATACTCTGTGACATTCAGTTCCACCATAGATATGTCATCAGCATCTACAGGTGTCTGAAAAGTTAACACAGATAAGAGAGACATAAATAACATATATATGTATGTCACAATATTTTACATACATGAAATGCAGAGTACAGGAAAGAGAGAAAAAGAGGGACAGCAGAGGACTGGCTGAAAAGTAGTGATAGCCTAAAGATAGCCTTGTTTTTCACCTCTCACCATATGTGTTCACTTGATAGCAAATAACGAGACAAAAGAAAGATTGACAAAGTAATTTGGGTAGCGAAATACAAATATTACTGAATATACACTTAAAACCAAACACAAGACAGCATTCAGATGCTAGGTTCACTAAAACACACCATTGTTTGTCAGAAATGCAAAAAAGACAGCTGAATAGTGAACCAGGGTGGAAATAAAAAGCTGATTAACACATACAGCCTCTAAGTCATTACTCATTGTGTTAATTCATAGTTTATCCCTGTCTTCGTGGCAAGAACTTTCATGATTAATTATGGTAAAATGTGCAGATTTGTTAACCTGTTAATTTAGATATTACACAGTATATTACCTTCTCACAAATCCCAGAGTCATGGCTCTTCAGTTTAGACTTGGCTCTTATGTCACTAGTTTGAGGGGTGTCTTTACCCGTTTGGTAGGAAATCTGTCTGCTTGCAAGTCTGGAGAACATCCTGGGGCTATCAGTTTCTGTGTCAGTGTAGCCCTAAAATGAATACAGCAAAAACAATCACTTTGACTTCCTCAGACTTCCATCCAATTTGCCCAATGAGGATCAGTTTTACCTAGACAGCAGCGGTAAAAGAGACAGACATTGTATAAAAGGCATTTCACAAAAGTCATGTCATGTATGACTTCATAAAAATATTTGCTTATAGGAAGTAAAAACAAAACTATCAAGTCTGTTGAGTCTAAAACTTCACAGAATCACAGAATCTCAGGAGTTGGAAGGGACCTCGAAAGCTCATCCAGTCCAACCCCTGCCAGAGCAGGATCACCAGACCAGGTCACACAGGAACTTGGCTTCTTTTTTTTTTTTCTCTACAAGATGCACTGCAGAATTTCAAATGAAACAGTGTTTCTTTATTGTTGAAACTTCTGTGATGCACCTGGCAGCTCTGAGGAGGCAGTGTTTCCACAGTAGTACCCAATGAGGAAGCACAGGTGTTTGGAGGAATGAGGGCTGAAGTTTCCAAAGTGACTTTGGTGGAAGCAGAAATACATGGAAATATGTGGGGACTGCAGAATCAGGGCTTTAGAAACATGAAGGAACCCTGTTTTTATAAACTTTGTTCCAATTAATGGGAAAACAAACAAACAAAAATACTACAAACCCCAACCCATCAGAATTTCCTAGAAGTCAAAAATTCTGTTCCTTTTCCTCACTTTGTCAGCCTTTTCACTACAATGATGAGGAATCACAGAATTCCATAGTTCATAATAAAACAGACAGCTAATGGTGTTCTGATGAGCACCTCACGGCAAAGCAGCCTGTTTTGTTTGGCAGTGTACCTTGCCTTAAAACAGGGGAACATAACAGTGCAATATACTTACTTTTTTTCTTTTTTTCATGCAGTAAGGTTTTTTCATAAGCAATCTATGTACTTTGGATGGAGCTTCCATCAGATAAGAGTATATAATTGCTTGGAAATACTCAAAACAACGATTGATAATTTAATTATCTGATACTTTCAGTTATTGATACTTTGATAAACTTTCCTCAGGGAAGAAAATAAGAGGTGTAGAATAACATGAACTTGATGGAACTGGAGAAATAGGCCTAGTGAGTCTGTTACCATTAAGAGAGAATTGCAGTTAGTGATCCTATACCAGAATTTTAACATACAACTGATTGCTCTAAGGAGTGTCAGGATTGTGGTTTTTTCTCTGTAACTGTGGAGAAGAATAAGGGGAACACAGAGAAAGGGGGAGGAAAAATTAATTTCATTTGGAACAGTGACAATTGAGACTAATTTGCTGGAGAGAGTCCAGCGGAGGGCTACAAAGATGATTAAGGGAGTGGAGCATCTCCCTTATGAGGAGCAGCTGAGGGAGCTGGGTCTCTTTAGTTTGCAGAAGAGGAGACTGAGGGGAGACCTCATTCATGTTTATAAATATTTAAAGGGTGAGTGTCACGAGGATGGAGCCAGGCTCTTCTCGGTGACAAACAATGATAGGACAAGAGGTAATGGACACAAACTGGAACACAGGAGGTTCCACTTCAATTTGAGAAGAAACTTCTTCTCAGTGAGGGTGACAGAGCCCTGGACCAGGCTGCCCAGAGAGGTTGTGGAGTCTCCTTCTCTGCAGACATTCAAAACCCGCCTGGACGCCTTCCTGTGTAACCTCATCTGGGTGTTCCTGCTCCGGCAGGGGGATTGGACTGGATGAGCTTTTGAGGTCCCTTCCAATCCCTAACGGTCTGGGATTCTGTGATTTCAGAAGCAGCTTTCTACCTATTGGGGAAGCAGTGATGAACATGAGTCTGCAAAGTGTCTCCAGACTAAAATGTCTCCATGGAAGATTTTTTAGAAGAGCTTGGCAAAATATCCAGGAGGACATTCTAAACACGTATCTGAAGCACAAGGGGTTGGGCTAGGCTATATTGAAGATCTCTGTATTTAAAAAAAAAAGTGTACTGTGCTTCCCATTCCATGCATAGAGTGGATTAGCACTTACAGTCCCACTTTATTGATTTTTTAAATGGAAGCAACTTCATTTTCTAAGCATCTGTTCTGGAGCTTGGCTCCTTTTCATTGCAAAGAACTGACTGGAAATTTTCTGACTGTAGAATTTTCTAAGGTGCAGAATATCTTTGCATCCACAGGAGTACAAAAAATTGCATAAAGATAATTTATCAGCTTACAGTTTGATGACCAGCCTTGACATAAAATACATGGCAGTATATGTACCGCCTTCTTGCATTGTGTCTGTCTAGAAACCTTACAGCTTAATTGAGCCACATATGGTGCAAAAAAAAACCGACCCCAAAATAAATTATCAGCAAGCATCAAAACAAGTTTGTTTTAAACTTGAGCCCTTCTTTCTGCTCTGTCATTCAGCTAAACTGATTATTACTTACTAATAAATCAGAGTATTCTATGGTCAAATCAGACTGTTAAGGCAAACACACATTCTTGCCAGAAAATCTTGACTCTGTCATTGTTCTGAACAAGATCCAGACTCACTCAAGGCATATAGAAAATTCCAGACTGAAGCATGCCCATTGCTTGGAATTTTTTACTTTGGGTAATTTTCATTCTCCATTCCACTCATTTACCTCGAGTATTACACATTGCTCTCCTAAGCAAAAAGAATTGTTGTATTGTTTGTATAGTGCCCCTTCCTCAGCACTGGTAATAGTCCAAGAACACACAGTGTTACTGTAGGAGTCTGTTGTTTTTTTAAGAATCAGAGTTCACAGTCCCCAAGATGCAGTATAAAAGTGTTTCTTTTTTTAGTAGCCAGTTTTCAAACATTCCATGTAAATGGTGGCTACTAGCCAGAAGAATTTCATTTTGATTGTCCAAAAAAATCTAGAGTGCAAAGTAATTGAAATACCACTGTTAAAAACAACTGTCAGAATTCAGCACTTGACTGGATTAAATACGATTTTTATCTTGACTATAAAAAGAATCACTGAGAAAATTAGGGCTTTTCATGTATTTGGAAATTTCATTTAATACAATCGCAAAGAACTAATGTGCTTAGTTACTTAGTTACTTAGTAATGTAGCTTTGGGTTGCAAGAGAGAGCCTGGGACACCAAATGTTTGCTCTGTCTCTAGCTGCTGTGGAAAACATTTGTCTCCACTTAGACTGGCAGCAACAAGCTGTTAAGGTCTTCTATGAGAATGATTCTGTAATGAATTTACTGATTTGTCCAAATCTGATGATTAATATGTTACCAAATACAGCCCACTTCACTTTCAGAAAGCATTATCTGTTTCATTACATCCTTGCTTTCACCAGAGAACTGTTTAGTGACCAACACTTTCTTTTCAGTGTGTCCAGACTCCAAATCTGTGATCAGACAAGTATGTCCTAGGAGTATGATCAGACTTTCAGGGGTGATTCTGTGGTGCTTTGATGCTTAAATTTCTCTTACTGTCTAAAATTCCTGTTGTTCTGTCTTTCCACTCTTCCTTCAGTGTCACAAACCATCAAGAATACAAAGATCTGCATTCTGCTTTTACACTTCAGCCTTCTGTCTTTTCTTTCACTTTGTCTGTATGCTTTCTTTGGAGCTCTTGTAGTGAGCACCATAATGTGTTTCATATGCTACTTCAAAGGACTCTGTATGAAAATTAATGACTTTGCAATTAAAAATGGATGTATGGGAAATGTCTCCCTTACTGATTCACTGTCAGTGAGAGAAGACAATCGCCTTTTTCCTTTCTGCAGCCCACTTATCTCAGAAGACTGGCTGGTTACAGTTGCTCGTCTGGAGGAGGGATAGCTGCTGAAAGACCGTGAGTCTTCAGGAGAAATTCTCAGCAGGGATCCAAGGCAAGGAACATATGTTGCAATGGCTGTTCTAATGGATGAAAGGTAGAACCAGTCAGATTTTTTTCTGTTAGCACAAAAATTCAGTCATCATAAACAAAGCATTTATTCAAAAAGATGAACTAATGCTGCATGGACTGGAAAATTACTGTGTACAAAAAGAGTTTTCCAGATATCCGTTATCTCATGTACCATCACCCTGCAAGATCACTTATTCACGGTGTTCAGCAGAACTCAAATTTATTGCTTTGCAGGGATAAGGGCATTAAAGTATAACTCTTTGAACTGAAGGGAGCTATTAAAATGATGTTTTATCTGCTTTCAGCTTAATCAGGGCAAAAATAAAATTCTGTCCCTTTAAACTGAGCCTTGCAGAAGTACCACATAATGAATTATTTTAATCTTCCCCTAAGCAGCTATTCTAGCTTCCTCTTGCACATCTGTTTGTCGGCTCTCTGTAGGTTTGTACCAAAAGTGCAGTTCTACTACGGTGTTTCTTTCCTCATATGCAGTGTAAGGAAACTCTTTTGCCAAGCTTTCCTCTTCCTCCCGGCTGACCCCACTTAGATTTTCATGTCCACCTCTTCTCTATCCAGTTCCCCAGTAGGTCTTTACAAATGGTGAAACAGCAGCATATCTATGGCATTGCTGCCATCTGTCATATCTCACAGCCTGCATCTGAACTTGACGTGGTAATGACCCTAGACATTACAACTCAGAAATAGTATTATTTGTAACATGAAAGCTAGAAGAAAGGTGGGGAAGACACACAAAATAAGGAAGAGATGGACTGACTTCCTGAAACTGCATCTCTCACTGGCCTGGTTAATTTAACAAACTGCTATTTGCAGCAGTGACAAATGTCTGCATCTCTCATGGAGATAATTAATCTATGGTGCTTTCCTTTGAGGTGGAAGGTCTCTGTCTTTTATCATGTAATCTCTAAGTACAGATCAGTATCCATAAACATCTTTAACTCCCATCTGCATAGTAATATGTTCCAAGTACAAATTCCACTGACATTTATGTGGCATTGGGAAGTTTTCTTGGGGAGGGCAAGGCTGTCTTGCAGAGGTAAAACGAGCAGGTGAAGCGGTTAAGGTACTAGTTCTAAAAGTGACAGTTACTGTCTGATTTTCTTTGCTATATTAAGCATAGCTTATAAGAGTGAACTTACCTGTATTTGGGGTGAGTGATGGCATAAATGATGGGGTTATGGATGACAGAAGCTTTGGCAATCACAGCTGGTATGGAGTTCGTGAGGGGTGTTAGGACGTGGGAATACCTAGAGAAATGCAAATGCATTTCATATTTAGTATTGAGTTCTATGTATTCTATGCAGTTATACACTGACAACACAATACTTTATTAGCACTCCAGAAAGAGTAAAAGGGGAGTTCTGTACCCAAACACTGAGAGAACAAATTTTGCATCCCTTGCCTATAAAGATCCACACCAGCCTAATTGTATTTCTGAGAAACTTTGTTTTCTTGGGGCTTCTCTTGCAGCACTTCACTACTATGACTCAGGATAGTGGTAATTCCCATGTTGTTTACCCTAGGGACAAAGTCAGCCTTCAGTAAGCGCATGTGCATTCATCAGAGTATCTATCTGTTCCAAACTCAGCAGACGTACTTGCTGAGTAATATGTCACTAAATTGGTGTGCAGAATGAGGCATTATA
>NW_010161639.1:29497-57094 GCF_000695765.1 Mesitornis unicolor | reverse complement strand
GGGAAAGATAATAAATCATTTTTCCTATTCAAACTTTGGTTTTTTGCCTGATAAGAACTAAAAAAATGAAGAGGAAGTATTTTTCTGAACTAAACATTGAGGGGAAAGTATTGTCAGGTGACCATGCATAATAGATGCAGGTGGTGTGACTCTAAAGAATTATGGTGTCTATCTGCCATGCTGCTATCAGCCAGGTAATTTTTGAAGGTAGCTTGATGTAGCCAGTAAGGTCTTGGTCAGAAGTAAGTTAATAGAGCAGCTCAGACTAAAATAACAAGAACATTTCATAGGCAGTTTCTACCAGACAAATCCTCGATAAACCTAATTAGAGGCTCTGAAGACCTCTTCCTGCATTGATAGAAATACTTCTAAGTGAAATGGCCCGGTAAGTCAGTCTTTCCTCCCAAGGATAACACCTTTTCTTTATCACTGCTCTTCTTCCTGAGAAGACAGTATAAGCTCCATCTTTCAGTTAGCCTTGTATTCCTATAATGTTAGGGGAGAAAACAGATTGATCTCTCAATCCTCTCTCACAAAAAGGTCTTTCATATGAGGGCTGCAAACAAGCAGTGAAGAGAATTGGCGGCTCATCTTCCTGGTGAAGAAATTTTTCATCATACTATGGGAAAATTTATGCTCCATGGTGAGGTGGAAATGGTTTTGCCAATGGATATACAGGAATCATTGTGTCAGCTGCCTGAACGTTGAGATGCCACTTCACTTTGAATTTAAGGCTTTTCTCTGATAAGAACTGTCCAAGTAGCGTGTTCTCCATATAAATTTTTTAACATGGTTTCTCCTAATCATGCTTCTAAAGCATTGGTTAGAGGTGTAATTTTTCACAGAGTCTGGAGAACAGACAACAGTGTGATCTCGTTGGAATGGAGTTTTTGTCCCTGAGATGAGAGAGAGTGCTTTGGTAAGACTGATGTTCAGCTAACAGAAACAGTGACAAAGACTTTTGTTTAACAGTTCCCAGAAAATACAACCTGTAGACCAGCAATACTGGTGAGCATGACTGTGTGTTAGCTCGGTATTCCCCATACAAAGTATTTTCTAAAGGAATTAAGGCTCTTCCTTCATTTTGTGTATGTTGCTCTGTCAGGTGAGTTGTCTTTAGTCCAAGACTATAGCCAGAGACTCCATGTCTGCCTCCCATATATGGCATGCAGTGATTTTATCTGAGCTTTTTGTAATAAAAGTCCACGGAAGGCCTCCAGGCTTGGTCTATAAATTTCTGAATAATCCCATAAGGATTGCCTAGAAGGCATAGTTTAGAAATGGAAAAACGCTGATTGAAGCTTTGTTGCTAACCAGATGTCTTCATGAACAAAATTTGCAAATGCTCATATGTCACATACTGTAGAGTTATGAAACTGTCCATTTGTTCAGATTTTTGTTGGTGTGAGACTTGGACTAGAAGTCAAGTTCAGTTCCTGAAGTGTCCTAAGACAGTTCTATATAGCTAAAGTGCTTAAATGCTTAAATGATTAAAACATCTCCTAATTTATTTTTTTCTTTTGAGGTATCTTAGAGCAAGTAGTGCTGCCAGGTAGCTGTGCTGCATTTCCTTGTCTTACTGCTCTTCCTCTGTCTCTAGCTGATCACATATCACCAGTGGTGGGTGCCCACTACCTGAGTCCCCTCTGGCAGGAAATTGGACACTGGGGTACATCCTAAGGATTTGCATCTCTGAGTGAGGAACCTGTTTACCTTCGTGGAGAAAAAGTTTGCTGCTGCTTGGAATTGCCCCTCTGGGTGCAAAGGAAGAGAATCCTCTTCTCTTAGCATTTTTTCTTCTTAAGTGTAATATTTTAGAAGTGCTCTGTTTAGGGAGCTGCCTTCCTAAGCTATGTTTGAGAAGAGGCCCTGCAGTGGCCTCTCCATTGGGTATCTAACAGAAATCACCCCTGCCTCCCAAGATGCTCTATCATAAGTAAATTTATCCTTTGTGTCAATTTGAGGAAGACCTACTTTTTATTTCTGACTTGAAAAGTACAAATAGAAGTGTTTTGTGCTGTCATATGAGTTTTCCACCTGAAGATCTGCAGGTGACAAGACTTTCTAAAGCAGACAGTCACACCCATTTTACAAAGGCTAAACTGAAGCACAGGCAGATTCACATTTTAACATGGGAGAAACATAGAGCCAAGGCATCCAGGCTCCCAACCCGTTACTTGTGCCTGGATTGTATCAACTGTAGTCTGGGGTCAAGCTCTGTACAGATACTGTATTGATAGTATCATGCTTTGGTTGACATTACCGTATAAAATGCTGACAATTAAATTGATTAAGAACCCCTGGGTGGATCTTTTTGGTGCGAAATAACGTTTGACCAGTTCAAGCATCCTAACATAGAGAATCTGCATTCAGTAATCATCAGCACAGTAATACCGTGTTGCCAGTAATAACCTTCCTGTGTTCTTTCTTTAAAGTCAAACAAAGAAAAAATCAGAGTCAGCATCTGTTAAAGGCACTCCTAAATATGTGGATGTTTTGGATGCACTTCAGCCATTAAACTTGACACGTAGCTCTGACTTTCATCTGTCTTTTACAATTTCACACCTTTTGCTTTCACTGAATATTCCTTTGCTGATACATTCATAATTACCCAGCAAAAGCTAAAAGAGCAACGACAGAGTACGGTGACCAGGAAATAACATAGAACAAGATGACAATCAGTGCAATTTTAGCCATCTTCCACTCATTTTTCATCTTCTGATATTGTTTCTGGAACTCTTTATTTCCGTGTTTGCATCCAAATGTCTGAATAGACCTAGGGGAAATAAACATACAACAGCAAAAAAAGGATGTAGGGAATTGAGGAAATAGCTTCATAAAATTACTCTTATGCTAGTTTATGCTAAAAGTCAGGCACTTTTAATGTATGTTAATGTATGTATGTGACCAGTCCTTCACATTTCAATGCATTCTTGTTGCAGTAATCAATGGCAAAATTCACATGTGCTTCAACAAAATAGTCCTGTACCAGAAGGATTTCCACATAAAACAGGTATTCAAGCCAATTGAATAACACTATATTAAATATAGTTAGGGAAGTCTTTGCTTTCCTAGGTCCAGTTTTGGTACCTTGTTCTCACTCTGTACTTCTGAGCTATGTGACTAGATATGCCGATATCTACAGGACAGGTACCTACAGATTGCAGATGTGTTGGCAAACATTGCCCTTTATTTTCACAACAGGAATTTTTATTTCAGAGTCTGTGATTAAATGTTTTACCTCTTTTTCACCCTTTGTCGAATATGGAATTTGTAGTTCAATTCCATCTATTTTTCTGTGGAACAGTTGTTGATACACTGTTGTTAGGTGCCTCTGCTGTCCCTTTAGTATTTCTTTTCTTTGGTTAACTTTTGTAGTCCTTTCTCATCCTTCAGATTTCTCCTGCTGCTTATACCCTTTTCCGCATCATTAGTCAATATACTGAACAGCTCTGGCTCAAATTCAGGAATGGCCCCTCTAAAGATCATACTTCTTTCCATGCTGACTATTGACAGAATTCTTGTTTGGTTTCCTGTTTCAGTCATGCATACAAATTAAAAGTGAAACACTTCCCAATTTTCTTCTCCTAGTCTTTGTTTTAATAAAAGAAGCAGTCACCTAAACAGTAGGATAAAAACTTAAGACTTACTTGTTGGCCTTCTTGATAGCCTCAAATATAAAGACATAGCTGTATATGATAGCAATCAAAGGAATGAAAAAGACAAAGCAGAAAAGCAGCATCGTGTAGGCACGGACTGATGGTGTGAAAGTCATGTAGTCCCAGGAACAAGAAGTCAGCAGACCCTCGGGAACATATGCACCTAGAAAGAAAGATGGGAGAAGGCATAAGCCATGAAGTCATTCTTATTTCCAGTGCAGAAGTTAGAGAGAGATACTCAGAATAACGCAGGATTTAGTCCTATTCTCTTAGCGGGGAAAAGAGTTCAAAAGGATACACAATTCTTCATTTAAAGCACTTCTTTGTATTTTCTTTTATTCTGTTGCCCCACTGTATTTATGTTTAGCAGTCTAATGCTTCAGATTTGAAAACCACATCATTTTGTTTCAGTTCTTTAATATTGTTTAAACTCAACATAGTCAAGGGGCATCTCTCCAGATACTTCAGTGACTCTTGGATCAGACCTGTCTTGTTTTTAAATATCTCCATTTCCTGTCAAATTGCTGTCTTCTCAAGTATTGAAATGAAACTGATTGCTATAGGTACCGCTTTTTTAAGCTTGTGCAGATAAGAGAAATTTACTGTGCAAAGGAGAGAGATTTATTGTGCAGATGAAATTAATTTTGTCATAGAGTATAAGTTATAAAAATATCATGCATACATAATATTCTGCCTGAAATAAAATATCATCTCCTTAAAGAACCTGTGTCAAACTGTTAAGTAAAGGAATTGTCAACAGCAATATCTCTTTACCTTTTAATTTTAATTTTCACTGTTTAGGGTGATATTTCCTGTTGAACTCTTAAAACTATTGCACCACATGTGCTCAGATGCATCTATTTACCGTATGAGAGTTATTCTGTGGATACTATTAGAATCTAATTACAAGATAACAACACCCTTCGAGCAACTATTCTGCTTTCTCCAATTAAGAATCTAGAATCTAAGCCTATATTGTCATTTTGTTGTTCTAACAGCTCCTTGTTCAACTAAAGGCTACGTCTCCCAGTATTGCAGTTTGCCTGCTTAAACGTGCTGCATGTTGATGGGGCACCAGAATGACAGTAACAAGACAGTAACGAAAATCTGCTGAAATTCTCCTCAGTAACTGAGTCGGTTGCTGCATTATTTGGGAAAATCAAACATTGCTATATTCTCACTTCAGCTGAGCTGACACATTCTTTTCTGGAATTAGGGAGCACAATAGTGGACTGGTGTTTTGAATGATGAGTTCATTGTAACTTACTGTCTGAAACTGGTGACTCATAGGAAACAAATTAATGATAATGAGGTGGATTCAAATGAGGAAGAATAAGAGAAACTCTCATTACAAATTGCAAGGATCAAGATGCTGTATGTGTTCCAGTTTGCAGGCATTAAATTAACATTCACAAAAACAAATTAGTTATTACTAAATGCCATCCTTATTGGAAGCCTTAGTAAAGATACCAATGGCTGAATTAAGAATGTGACCAACACGTAGTGCAATTTGCCCATCTGGAATACGGTCAAGACTTACTGAAGATATACTTGCACAAAATACTCAGACTGTATTTCTCTTTTATATGAATAAAGCAATTTAGATTGACACGACTGTCTTATACAGCACCATTGGGAAGGAAAAAAGTTATCAGAAAAAACACAAATATATTTATGTCACTTTTATAGTGTTGAATTTGGCTCAACTGACGTAGGTGTGCAGTAATAGGCAGGTACATCTTTCATAAATCTTGTCCGTGATTTTACCTGCTGTTCTTTATTCAGTAAGTAATCAGCTAAATGTAAGGTTCTGTTGTCATAATATGCTGGATTTTTTTTTCGTTTGATTAGAAGTCTTCAGTTTCAATACTCATTTAATCAGTTTTCTTCAAATTTATTCATTCAAGCCTAATATACAAGCCATTAATTCAACCTTCTTCCTCTGCCTGTAAACAGTCTTTAATCCAATGCTGTGAGGGAAAAAACTTTTATTCCATTTCACTTACTCCATCCAAAGAAGGGCGGGAGGCTCCAAGCCAAAGAGTACAGCCAGACTCCTACCAGGATTATTAGGGCCTTCTTCTTAGACATCACTCCAACAGAAGCCAGAGGTTTTGTGATGACAAAATATCTGTCCAAGGCAATCACCATCAAAGTGATCATAGATGTAATGCCAAAAAGAGCTCCGCAGAAGGCATACAGCTCACAGCCTTTCAATGAAGATGACAGAAGTAGCAGTGAAATTAATCTACCCATGCTTATAATTTCTGGGAGAGTTCAAATCTGTGTTTCTTGTGAACTAATGTCTTCTGGAATTTGTAAAGCAGTGGAACTTCAGTTTCCCTGCAGTTGTAATGCTGTGTCAAAGCTGCTGTCTGTCTTGCTAATTACATTATCTGTGGAGATAAACTTCAAAGATTTTTGTTTGCTTGAATTGCTGGAGACAGTGATACTTAACATATTTTCGCTCATTGAATTCTGATGTTTCTAGTGGGATTATTTCTGCAGTTATTAATATCTTATTTAATTCCAGTTTTACTGCAGCTCCTATAGAAACAGCTGTTTTGCTTAACAGTGATTTCTAGCTACTTTGATATCATGGATCCATTTGTATCTCAAGGTCAGCATAACTGCAGCAAATATGCAGACTAATGAATATATTAATGAGTGATTTTAATTATTCAAGCAACCTAATGATTAAAAGCAGGGGTTTGGTGTTTTTTTAATGTATTTTTTATTATATTTTAACATGTATGCAACTGAACACTTCATGGAACTAAAAAAGAAAAAAAATTTAAAAATGCTTTTAGTCATCAGAGATCAAACTACCAATGGTACTTCTCTGACCTTCTTCTTTGTCAGTACCTGTTCAAGGCAAGGACTAGTCTTCCTCTTGCTGCAGTTATATAGGAAAAATGAAAGCACCTTCATTCTACTTTTTCTTACTGCACAGGAAATGTTCAGTTAATATTTCTGTTGTGAAACCTCACTTTTGCCAGGCTTCATTGCCTCAGGTGCAAGTCCCAGAGCAGGTTATTTAGCAGAGCTTTTAGAAGAGCTGGTGTGTTGGGGGTGGTGCTTCTTTGTCATAGGCCTCTACCAGTAACTAAGTTATGAGATGATGGGGAAGAATGCTGGCAAGAAGACTGGTCCTGTGCCTTACATTGCCAATGTCACCTTTTATCTATCTCATATGTGTAGTTTTCCTCTCCATGATGGGAATGTGTTTATTGCACACAGACAAAAATGTTCAGAGAAACATTTGTGTCAACATTGAAACAACATTGAGAAATATTCTTAATGTTGCAAGTGTACCTGAGTATAAGAGATAGTATTTTAACTGCCACTATGTTAGGAACATACTTAGTGATATCTTAGAAAGGATATATACGAACCTTTCTCACCAAAAATCCAGTGCTTGTGGAGGCTGTTGGTGAAAAAGACTGGAGACTGCGTAATGGACATCAGGAAGTCACTAATAGCTAGATTGATGATGAATATGTTGGCTGGAGTCTGAAGGCTCCTACTCCTACAAAGACCAGAAGGGATGTTGCTAAACACTGCTGCACTGTTAATTACGTTACTCTTTCCTGTGAGCCTTGCAGCTTCACAAATACCCAGACACACTACATAGCAAGCTAAGAGCAGAGTGCTCCTCTTTTCCGTCATGAGAGAACATAAGCAATGCTTAGTTTTAGACCCTTATCCTCCTGTGCACTTTAGAGGATTGTTTTGATAACCGGCTCAGTGATGGGGATAAATCATATTGTTCCTTAAATATTCTGACCCAGTGTACTGCATGTCCATGATTAACAGGAAATTAAAGTTGATGTACTCTATGGATTTGCTGGATCTGGGTCGTGTTAAGCAGGGGGAGGAGCACGTATTTTCCACTGCTGCTAAGATCAACAGCGACTTCCAAATACAGGGATTAAGCAAACTGACTACGTACATCAAGCATGTTGTTTTACATCAGTTCTCTGTATGACACTCATTTCACTGGCGCAGACACTGACTTTAAGAGAGCAGTAGCCAGCCTTCAGAGTATCCTGCCTCTGTTACTCATAATTCTTACAGTGTGTTAAAGGGTACACATAAAAGCTGAACTGAGAGCTCCTCAGTTTGGGGCTTAGTGTAACTTTTTTAGCTCCTTTTGAAAATTTTCAGTCTTAGACACAATTAAAAAATACCAGAATAAACGATGGGTTCTTTGCACTGGTCCACAGTATTTGTTCAGTAGTCTGCAAAGTTACTGAACGCATTTCTGTTTCAGGCAGCTGGCTGTCTTACAGTTTGCCTTTACTTGAGACTGCTTTGTAGTCATCTGATGTGTTCTCTAAACTTCTGATGGACTTGTTACTTTGCTACCAGTATCTCTTTCTGTCTTCGTAGTATCTTCGAATGAAGACAAACTGTGTACTCCAGTGAAACTGCAACTACCATGACTGGATTTCCTGTATGGGACCAGCCAAAGAGCTAGCTCATGTACTTCATCCTCATATATCTGGTCTGCATGCCAACACCTTTTCTGTTCTTAGTGCCGTGTATTTCACACTTAAGTGTTGGTATCTACTCTGAATGCATGTACTGAAACCTACTGATTAATGTACCATGCAAACATAGGCTCAAGACTCTGACTGCTTTTGTCCACACCACGGTTATTTAAGTTATTGAAGTTATTTTAACTGTTCAGTTAACAGTCAGGTTATCATATAATTGCTATTATTTTGGTTTATTACAGTAGCACCTAAAGACCAATCATGAAGCAGAAGCTCACTGGCCTGAACACCATGCCAATGCTTTGCCCCAGTGTGACAAAACAGAAACAGGATGAATGAACAGGAACAGTGAAAATACCACATTTTTGTCAGAGATCCAGCTTCTTTCAGGTAGAAAAGTTGGAATGTGGCTTTAGTTAAAAGGAAATAAGCCAAGTGTTATAAAATGTGAAAACAAGAGACGTGGCCAGTAAGGAACAGAGAAACTGAGTACTAAGAAGCAGGAGGAAGGAAACATCTAAAATAAAGAAGATATGTGGGAGACACAGGTGCAAAATTTCCCATCTGTCCAGTGCAGACACAGTTCAGCCAGCAGAAAAAAATTCACTGGAAGGTTTCTGCTTTGGCTGCTTTCCTATTGCTTGGCATATATGAGTGATTCTTTACAATCTTGCTAAGGCTATGGTTAATGGGAAGAAGTCAGAAGGAAATGGCAGTTTGCCACTTTTTTTTTCTACAGCAGTGTCTCTTGGTGCGTGTTACTATGTCTGAACAGTAGTCTGATAGTATGCCTGTGCTGCATTTGCAGAGCACAGTCAAGGCACTGTTAAAGTTCATTAATTAAAGTATTTAAAAAAAAAGCCAAAAGAACGATACCTGCAGAACGCATAGATGACCAGGAAATTACCCAGAGTTCCTGTGATCCCCACTATAAGAATGACTACTCCAATCGTATAATGGGCATGGTCTGGGACATCCACTGTAGGAAAGGCACCCGGAGCATCTTGCACTGTCATCTTCTGTGGATTAAACAAGAGGTCAGAGGTATAATGTCAGACTGTACTGAATAACATGGCATGTACTTCTCTAGAAAAATAAATGGTCAAGAATGAAAAAAGCAAGCAAAAATGTCAGAATAAGCTAATTTCTTTAACATTATGTTTACTGCCCATCATCTTCACGTGATAAATATGCCATCAGCAGTGCAAATGTCAGAGTGGTTTATATGTTTACTGTTAATTTAGAATTTTGGTGAAGAAAACAATCTAGTCTCTCCCAAAAGGTAGGTAAGGATCAAGGAGAAAAAGAGAGACAGGAAGGGACTCTTCTTATTGTTCCTAACATCAAGTAATGCAGTACTTAACAAGTTTTCTGTAGGTTTCACTTCAAGACAGCTATACTTGTGAAGTGTGATTTCTGTTGTCCTCTGACATCACTGGCTAGACTTCTCTAACTAAGTAGAAATCTTCTATGGAGAAACGTGTTTATTCCTTTAGTAGTATGGCTATTTCATTTCTCCCACTGAATAGCATTGAATTGCAAGCTGCTCTCAAGTCTTGGTCACCAAAAGCCTGACAGCACTGAACACAAGTCTTTTGGAAACTAAATTAAGGATGAGAAAATCTAAACCACAAATCCTTTATATCTTATGCTTAGTTTCCATACCAGTTTCTGTTTTCACTTTGGACTGAATGAAGGTGTTTTGCTCTCAGTGAAGTATGTGATAAAGCTCTAGATGAAAGCATATGTGTTAATCAACTAATAACTCATAGCAAAATTCAGTAGCCAAATCTGAAGATTACAGCATTTTAAATAATAATTTTAAAACATTTTTTTAGTTAAGTATCAGGAGCCACAAACACATTTTAGGCCAAGTGACCCACAGCTAGTAATGAGGCAAACAATAATGCTGCATCCAGGAAGCAGGATGACCTGATAGAAGTTGAAGACGAGAGAACAGCTGTCCAAGCCATCTCTGTTCTGCTGCCTTTTGATATAAGGTCAGGCAAGGAAACTTAAACACTCACCTCTCTGCAACTGCCACTGTCCTGAATGTGTCTTGGCATCAGCTCCCCCCAGCTAATGTAGTCATGAAAAATACCAAGCCCTGTCCTTATTCATCTGCATGGACAGATCCTGTCTGTACTTCATAGCCAGGCTTTTCTCATCACTCTGGAATGGCATGCCATGACCACTGCTTAAGCCTGCAAGCTGCAGCCATGGCATTCCTCAGCTACGGAGCTACGAGAATGACATCAGAGTTGAGAAAAGCCCAGGAAATATCTTGAATTGTTTGTAGCCACCCTACTGTCAACTTGGCTGTGGCCTAGGATCCAGGACAAGGGAATTGCCTGTACCAGGGTACAGGCACCAAACTTAAATAGTGTTATGAGGCTGGATATGTTCTTTCCAATCACAAGTACTGGCAGGTGGTGTGCAGCTGTCGTATGCACTCATTCCTTCCCAGGAAAAGGAAGGTTGCTGGTAGGAGAGAAGGAAAGTGCACAGGGGTAGATATGAAGTTCTCTCTTTTATGCTACAGCTGTATTAGTAGCTGGCATTCACCATTAGAGTGCAACTCAGAAATGCCTTTGGAAGCACTCCAGTTATCAAAGAGAATGGGTATTTTCAGACAACAGTGGCAGACGTTAGTTCTGAATACATCTGTGAGATTAGGCTGAAGTTATTAGACATGGTGTGTATTTAAAACCAATGTGTCAGTAGCGAGAAGTGAACCCCAGGAGTGTCTGGAATTTGGGAAGAAATTGCCTTTGCTTGTGTGCTGAAGATCTGCCTGCAGCAGTCAACAACTGGAGTGCACTCCCTGGGTTTCTACATTAGCAGTACCGAAATGCTGGGCAAATACTCTGATCTCACGGAGCCAAAATGTAGCTCTGGCCATTACTGTAATTGGAACAAAATGTTAAGATTGAAAACAACTGAACTGAAAACACTAACTGAATGACAGTATCATGACATTTATGGTTCAGGTTCCTGCAGCAAAATGTAAGTTGGCACCATATCAACATCAATGGGCATCTTGCCTAGGTAGAAATTGCTGTGCTTAACACACTGCCAGTAAATTAACAAAAAAATCCCATACTAATAGCAAGGGAGAGTCTTGAGATAAAACTGTTTAAAATAAATGGGATCAGGTATTCCTTGGTCTGGTTTTTGGTTTTGGTTTTGGGTGGTTTTTTAAGTTCTCCTTAGCCAGGTGGCTAGAACACTTTTTTTAACTGCTGTTCTATAGCGAGTTAGTGATGATTATTAATGGAATGGAGATTTCTGATGGTTTTCCCTGTAGCTATTCATTTAATCAGAACTGG
The DNA here is from genome assembly GCF_000695765.1 of Mesitornis unicolor. Lineage (NCBI taxonomy): Eukaryota > Metazoa > Chordata > Aves > Mesitornithiformes > Mesitornithidae > Mesitornis > Mesitornis unicolor. The sequence continues at coordinate 45,607 of NW_010161639.1, read as the reverse complement.
ATCAAGGTAGCAGAAATAGAGCAACTAAAGGAGCTTGTTTTGGCTACAAAGAACAGATTAAAATTGTTTTAATATGAATTAAATTTGTGGAGGACTAAGGAGAAGATAATTTTAAAGATAATATAAATACACAGAGAAATCACAAGAGACAGTAAAAGACTTTGAAATTCCTTATTCAGGAATGAAACATGTTCAGAGTCAATAAAAATGTCAACTGAAAAGATAAAGTAATGTTTATACTGGAGCAGTGATGGGACATAAATAAAACTACAGATATGGGCAAAGAAAAGGTCTGTGGCAAAGAGGGATAAATTCACATTTTAGTAAGGACTTCCTGTAGACCTGGGATTTTTAACACGAGGTCCAACTCTGGCTGTTCTCTAAAAGGAAAAGGTCTGTTATTTGTAAAAGTAATTTCACTGTTTCTATTGGAAATAGAGATCTGATTCAAAGTTTCTTTAGGTCAAAGAAAGATATTAGTTGACAGACAAGGCATTAGATCAGCACTTCAAACTCATCACTGAGTTGCATAGGAACAGTTTTCTTACTAGAAGATTAAAACAGGTGCTTGTGTCAAGTGCAGCTCTAGATATTTGAAGGGAATTGTATGTCAAAAGAAAGGAAGAAGAAACACCAGGGAGGAAAAGATAGTACTTGAGGAAATCAGGTCAGCATGATAATCAAGAAATCAGACAATTCCCAAAGCTTTTCTCTATTCCTTTTTCCAGCAGATCAGTTTTGTTTTGTCACTCTCTTCTGTTGTCACCCCACTGTATGAGTACTTCGTTGGCAGCGGAGAATAAAAATCTCACTGTTGCAAACCCCACTGTAGCAATTGTCCTTTGAGAATACTCTGAACAACTATTCCAGTTGCATTGGTAATACATAGCATTGCTGCTTTGCATGTTTTTCTGTTCAGCCTTCTTTCTATAAACACCTAGTAATGAAGATAAGAAAAATGAAGAGGCAAAGACAGCACTTCATTATTTCTCTTCCAAGTGATAGGACAACAGAGTTTATTTAATGTATCGTGGTTCAAAGCATCACCAAATGCACAAAGAAACTGAACTGGAAGCTAAGAGGTTGGATGTTTTGCAGTCAATGAAGAACAGACTTAAAACTTTCCTGAGTCAAAAAATAAAAGATGCCTGTACCTGAGGCTCTGCATCACTGTGTACCAGTATACCCACAGGCCTACTGTGGTATGGGTGCCTTAGATCAGTATTTGTAGGAAACGGTTCATTAGGAAGAACCAACTTCCTGACAGTCAGTCAATATAAATATTACACCTTTCTCAAGCAAGCAAATAAAATGGTCATGGGAGCTGTGGAGGACATCAAGATCGTTACTGCAATGTTACAAACTTTCTTCACAGGAAGTACTGAGAGTCGGTTGGAGAATGTATCTTCTAGCCAAGAACAGCATTTCAGTCAACCTTAAAAGCAGGTTTTGTGGTATTGTTTGGGTGTATATGAAAACTGACCTTTTGATAGATCTGTACAAGAACTTGTGTTTTTAATCTCTGATAGGCACGTCATTTATTATTTATTTACACTACAGTTTTGCAGAATCAGGTGGATAATTTTGGTGTGGTAAGAGAACTTGGGAAGTGCCACACTGATTCAGACCAGCATTCCTGACAACGCACTAGCTTGCCTTTAGCTGTGACTGAGTGTTTCGCAGAGCTGCAAAACATGCATAATGAACAGTGATGTGGGAATTTGATTTTTGGTATAGAGCCTTAGCAGTTGGTCTGTATCCTTAAACAGGGTTATTATCCCTTAGAAAGGATAATCTTAGTGGAGGACATTTTTATCCTCCATATATAGGTGTAATCCTTTTCTAAATCCTACTCTATCATTTGCCTCAATAGAGTCAGTGGCAAGAAGTTATGAAGTTGCTCTACAGTAGCGTATTTCCTTCCAGCCGGTTTAAGTGTGTCCTTGTGGAAATGCTAGAATAGAGGGAAACAGCTAGGTTTAATGCAGTCTACCTTCTTAAAATGCTCATTTTTCTTCCTAAAGAAATGCTCGCCTACTGCCTACAACAAAACAGCTAAAACAGAACTGACTGTGTTTTCAGTGCCTGCTGCTAAGACTTGGTGCAAGCAGAGAACGGGTAAAAATGATTCAGCTGGAGAGAACATCAGTGTCGGCAAGAACTTCTATTTCACCATGAAGTTTGTTAAGACCCTGCCAGACACTGGTCCAAAAAGAATTAAAAGGATAAAGGAATTTTTCAGTCCAGGACAAAACCATGATTCCCAAGTGATTTGCCCAGGTTAGAAGGAAGTCTAGATCAGCTATAAAACCCAGCAGTATTTGGTGCCTGCATCTATTCTGTCTTGGGAATCTGTTTATTATACACATTTTCCTAAATAGAAGGTTTTCTAAATAATTGTTTCATAAATGATTAAAAAACCACAACAAAACAAACCAGCAAAACCAGCTGACCTCTGAATAACACCTAGTAGAAGACAGACCATTTTTGAAAGTCCAGTCCTTCCTGTCCCTCTCCCATAGCATGATATATTTGTGTTTAAGTGAAAAAAAAGGACAACATGCAATGAATACAGTTCAAAGGTTACTGGTGAAAAAAACTCGTTTTTTCCAAGTAAGTAAAAAATCCTGTCACTTCATTACTGTTCACTTGGAGGCTTTGATGACTGAAGTCCTACTGAAGCTAACAGTGGTGATGGTAGGACCAAGGCCATGCATGTAAATACATGTACTGAATATAAATCATCATTGGTATAGCCCACATGTCACATTCACCCAATAGCAAGAGTATAAAGCAGGGCTTAGTTTAGGGAAAGAAGAAATCCTCATGAGGTTATTTGGGGATTTGAACATATTTCAATGATGGTTCTGACTGGTTCATTGGTTTATTTGTGTGACATTGTTTCAAATGCCAGGAACAGAAAAGACTAGGACAAGGACATTTTTCAGCTACCTCTGCCTGAACATCAGATAGATTGTATCTAATTTGGTGTAAAACAAGACAGGGAAAGGGAAATAGGGACTGCTATGTTGTTGCTTTTATGAATTCATCTAGCTTCAAATTGTAGTCATTGCTTTTGCAGAATGGCTGTTTTAATGGAACAGAGCCCAGTTTCAAAACATCACAAGTGTTGGCAGTCTCACGTTGGCTTTGGCAATGTATCAGGTTTTTTTGTTCTTAATTTTCCTACAAAGACAGGTAATGAAGCCTCTTATTTACACAGCATGACTCATACAACCAATGGTAGTGTTAGGCCTCTTACATTACAACAAATCATATAGTTTAGAAAAATTGTCAGAACAAAAATACTGTTATTTCCTATGGTTTCTAGGTGCAACGTTTGTACTGCCTACCTTCAAGAGGCCTCAGACAACTGATTGCACTCGTTTTTCATCACAGTTCCTTGCTCTGATTTCTGAGCTTGCCTCCATAGGCATTTGGTCTGTGATGACAGGCAGCGCGAAGAGGAGCATAATCCCACCTCAATTACGGTGTCAGCAGGGTGATACCAACTGCTAAGCCCTCTTTCCAGTAGGCAGCAGGGCTTTCTATAATGATGTTTGTGCTGTTGAGCAATTTGGATAGCAGATTTTGTATCCCGTCTCCTGGATTTAATCTCAACCACAAGCAGCACATATTGCTTTCAGTTCTGAAACTCTCCTAAACCAATCTTTGTGTCAAATTAAAATGCAGAAGTTTGAAAATACAGTCCCTTGATCTAGGGAGAGGAAATGGACAGCTAATTATCTCTTTCAGCAGAATAAGGGAAAAATCCATTTTCAATTTTCTGAGGTAAATCAGAACAGCACCTTTTTCCATTTTGCCATGCGCTTTCCAGTCCCTCCTGTTGCTCCCTGCTATGCTCTACTATCCTCTTTCATATGTTACCCATCTAACTTAGCTCGTAAGCACCTTGGCTCAGGATGCTTCTGTTTGCTTTCCTTTAACACACTGCACACATCCAGGTTTCATTAAAAAATACATAAACACACTGCATTTTTAATTATGCAAATAATAAAATATTTACTGCTCCTTCATTATAAATTAGGATCAAACTGAAACACCCAATCCAACATCCTGTATGCATAAAAACTTTTGGAGTGTTTGAAACTTGCACACAGTTTTTAAGTGTCCACTGTATTATATGGGCCATGCCAAAATACCCAGTGTGGCCGTATCAAGATTTTACACTGAATTCCAGATTTTAAAAACTTTAAAAATTAGCTTGGGTCATTTTTTTATTCTTTATTTTTAAACAGACTTTCATATAAAAAACAGGCAAACATAACTCCGTAGTATAATGTAATAGTGTACTAATGGTATACTTAGATACACAGCCAGGAAGAGGACTTGTGAATTCCTTTGGTTTGGGCTTGTAGGCTAGGATGAACAATATTTTTAGTGTGCCCAAAGAAATTCCCTCCTGAAGTCTCATCACAACACATTCTCACCTTCACACTTCTAAGGAAATTATCTTTCTGTTTAGTATTTAACAACTGAGAAAGAGCTTTGATAGAGTTTACATGGGAAAACTTTCTGAGCAGCTCTCTTCAGTAACTGCAAATAACTCTTAATAAACAACTCTTTAACATTTACATAAGCACTCCACTGCACTTACAAACTACTGCAGAAATGACGGGGTTTTCCATCTTGAATAATAACACAAGAGAGCACAGTGTTTGGACTGTTAAACAGCTGTTTAATGCACAAAAATGTGTTTTTTGATAGTTTGCATCATATTTGGTGTACTTTGCCATTAGACATTCCTCCCTGTCTTGAGCCCATGTACCTCTGCTGAAAAACTGCTTCTACAGTCCTTTCTGCAGTAAATAAAGGAATCGAATTATTTTAAAGTTTTCATTACATTGTTCATTATTGCATTTCAGCATTAAATGTGTACACACACGTTAAATGTCCATTTACAATTCTATAAATGCCATCTTTGCCAGCAGAGCTACTTGCTACAGCTTTTAGTGACAGAAAACACTTACCGTTGGGGCTCTAAGAGGCAGGTCCATCAGTGTATAGGTGTTGGATTCCAAGTCATTTCATGCATTGAAGGACTCCACAATTTTGGTGCTGTTGGGGTGTTCAGAGGAACAAGAGATACCTCTCTGAATGGCCTGATTATTGAGGTGAACAAAATCTAAGCAATAACAGAAGAAAGAAAAGCTCTCCTCTGAATTTAAGTCAGCCAGTTTACCTTTCTGTATGTGAAAAGCAGATTGTCAGATTCTCTGGGATCATGTGAGATCCAGTGCAGAGTTTCTCACTAGAGCTTCAGATTGCTTCACTCATCTTCAGCTTAGCAAAGGGCAGCAGCAGCGGCTTCCATTTAAATACAGGAGATGACAGGGTCCGCACATGCCCAGTTTTAAGATTGTTCCATCCAGCTTCACTTTAATGACAGTATAAAACTGATCCTCTCTTAAAAATGCGGTTATCTTTTTGCCTTTGACAGATTTATGTCTGAATTTTAATACTATATCCACATTATCCGTGGATAAAGACAAAGGAGGTAAAAGGTTGACTCCACTATCTGTCTAAAATACTAGACCTTGCTGTTCATTTTCCCTGTATTGGTGAATTAGTTTTTTGCAGTCCGCTTTTAAAGAAGATGTGTGTATACAGTTCTGCTGAAATATTCTGAACTCAAATAGATTCTGATATTTAACAATGTGCTTGTGTGCACTTCTGTCTTGTAGAATTTAGGTCATAGTTATTTGTTGGTCTACTTCTAAAAATAAACAAAAAATAGGGATAAAACACACTGGCATCATCCTTTTCTGCTCATCAGTTTAAAAAACAAAAACAAAAACAAAAAAAACAAAGCAGCACACTAATACCTTAGGCAGAAAACAGCAAATAACTGCTTGTTTCAAGAGTTGTCTGCTTTGTTTTTCGGCTGTGTTTGGTTAGGGTATACATGAGCAGATTCTTATTCACACAGCTCTTCTTTACATTGCCCTATGCACAGTGATATGAATTGCTGTATTCCCAGTTGAAGCCCCATTACTGTGGTAAAGTGAAGTTTAATTGCAATAGAGAATTAAGCGCAGAGTGTGAAAAGGCTGTTCTAGCAGATGCTGCATCCTGAATATCGCAGAAGTTAGGCCTTTTCCACCCAACGCAAGCTATTATCTTAATTGCAGTTGACGATAAAAATAGGTGGTGTGAACTGTTTCTAGAAAGCCTTTTTGAGAAGGTTGTGATAGGAACAGTGGGAACCATATTCCCTCAGCTCTGCGTGGATTTCCCTTCTCACATATCTGTCGTTAAATTAGCACTTGCAGTACCTAACCTTACATCGAGGGAAAAGGGATCACACTTCTTTGCATGAACAGGAGCTGTGCCTCTATATAAAAGGCACTCACCTGTAGTGCTGCAGATTCCCTTTCCTTGATAGTCGTTTAAGGAAGGTAGCATTTACCTTGTGTCACTTGGCCACTGAACATTAACCAAAGGAGACACTGCTTAGACTCTACAAGTTTCCAAACCGTGAGACCTTACAAATAGTCATTAGCAAATCTGTTGTGAAAGGCAGAGAGATTTCAACAAGGATCGCTGCCCTGCAGTGTTAGGTAGACACAGCCAAGCCAGATTTAAACTATCTGCGGCAGAACTGAGCTCAGAGGTGGCTAGTTTTTAACTTTGACAATGTCTGAGATTCTGTGGTCATTTTCTAGGGTGTGCTCTTCCCCTCTTCTCTATATTTGACATCAGACATTCTAATATTAGGACAATGGTGTATGTGGCATTAATGGTACGAACTTCAAAAGCCATTGATGTGAACTCCAAATCCATGACTCCATATTCTTGCATACACAGTGCTTGCAGCACACAGTAGGTATTAGGCAGCAAACAACGATGTTGAACATTTTGAGGGACAGAACCTTTTTGGAAGACAATTATACCTTTTACTACTAAAAAGGCAGGAGATGTCATTACAGAAAGCCACAAGGTGAAACTAAGAAAAGCTTGTACTATCTTCAAATAAAGCTTACTAACGGAGTAGAGCAGAAAGTATGTTTTAATGATTGGAAGGAGAGACAGGAGAGAATGGGATATCTTCCCTTTGTGCGAACTTTATGTTCAAAGAAGTTGTGTACAGTTACGTCTTGCTCTTATCGAACTCGTAAGATGTAAGGTTTGAGACACAGTCTTCAAGAACAGGGATAAATACTAGATCAGAGGTGTTCTTTGACTCGGTATCCTAATTTTTCTTGCTCAAATCCTTTTATTTTTCTGCTTTATGTCTTAGTTTTTCACAATGCCAACACTCAATCTGTTTACATACGGCTTGTACATTAAGTGTTCCCTTTTCCTGGGTCACAGATTATGTTTTTCTTTCGTCTTATTTCCTCTCATGTTAATAACAAGTCAAGGCACTGAAAAAGTTTCATTTCCAGTTAGCCTGGAAGCATTAAATTCTCTAGGATTTTTAGGAGAGCCTGTAATATGTTTGGCAGAGTAATCAAATCATGGAATAAATGCAGTCTTTTCTTTAAGGTAGATCAGACAATATAGAAACTACGTTGCCTTCTTGCTTCATTAGATTTGGCCTTGTTGTACACGCCTTTCCAGATAGATTAATTTGATTAGTTCAGCTTTTGTGAACGCTAAGCACTTGCAAGCTAAGTGAAATTATTTCTGAAAATTGGACCTTAACGCGAAGATTCCTGTCCAGTGGAAATGTCCTCGTATGACTACAGTTGTCTGATCCTCTGTTATAGCCAATTGCTAGAGGCGATTCAGCTGGCCTATTTTACATGTGATGCCTCAGCTTCCATGGGAGGAGAGGAGTCATGTCCTAGAACTGCACAAGGTGTGAAGTATGAGGCATCTCATTCTCTGTACCTAGGACTTGGGAAGTCAGATGAAGACATCTAATAGCAAATCATTCACAAAACTTTTTTCCTCTCAGATCTGCTTCTGGTTTACATGCAGTATTAAACCAGAGAGAACAATTCAAAGTATTTTACTGAGTGATGATTGTTTTTCTTTATAGGTAAGGCTATTTCACTTAAAGTCATCAGAATGCTGGACTTATGGATCTGGAAGGGAATTGGCCCTCTGTCTTTCTCTTGGTTATTCTCCACCAAAAGTGTACCTCTGTTGTACCCCTGGGAAGCTTAATGGAGAAAATGCATCAGTCTGTCACCCCAGGTACTTTCTAAGCCATCCCGCTCACCCTAAAGTTTTCAAATATTTCTGCCACAGTCTTGGATGTGAAACACACTAGAAGCCCAGCTGACTTATGGCCCAGGTGTGAATTGCCCTCCAGTGACTTCTGGAGAAAAAGAATGTGGCCAGAATTGATCTCTATGAATTCTGTCCCATTGAGTTATGGTGAGCACATCCTTCATAGTGTTAAGAGTCCTGACTTTCACCTACACCTCTTGCTACTGATAATTCATTTCTGTTCATAGCTTTTTAGAAACTACAGGCAGAAGAAGCAGAAAGACCACAGACTCTGTAGCCCTTCCATGAAACTGAGAAAACTGTCTAACAGGACAAGGGAAGGATAATGCATGGGTAGAGTTTAAAGTTCAAACGATCACAGGACTTCTTTCACAATGAGTGAAAGGGAGCAGCATCCTCTTCTTTGGCTGGGACCTCTGTAAGGGATTAGGTTTCAGCTCATCTGCAGGACTACAGAGTGGACTGAAAGAACAGGTAATCTGCTGTTTAGAAGATAAACACACTGCTGTCGGGAAACACCAAGAGAGACCAGGGGTATGGTCAGCCGGGCATTAACATCCCTGAGGCATATTTACAAAAGTTCACCTGGGTTTCTTTGAACTTGACAAAGATCACTGAGGTTTCCAAGGCAAACATGCGGGAAGAGGAGTAGACTACTCAGGAATGGGAAAGGTAAACTCCCACTCTTCTTTGAGTGCAGATACAGGTCTGGGAGTTGAGTTAACACAAATGAGGAATGCACAAAGCAAGGAAGTTGAATGTTTCTAAGGCTTGCTAATAAGTTGTGTGATTTTTTTCCCTTTTACGATGAGAAGAACCCATAGTGATAACCCCTTTAAAACATGTTTGTGACAACAATGCTACCCTCTAAACATGCTAGGTCTTCCTGTGTGTGATGGAATAGAGGAAATCACTGACTTTTCACTTGAGAGCCTATCCATTTTCAGTATCTGCCTTTCAGAAGGCAATACCACACTATAAAATCTGAGTCCACAGCAGCCTTCCTTACACAGTCCCTCCTGTATAGAAGATGTGAGCCCTGGGTATCCAGTGTGGTATTGATAGTCAGTGGTTGTAACCTCTGAAATTATGTTTCTCTCAGAAGTGTTTTCAGAGGCCTAATTTTGTACTGGTACCTGCAACAAACTTATGTGCTTATATATGCAGGTGAAAACTGGTTTCTCATTTTATACAGGAAACTTGTTTCAACTCTCTGTGTTCTTTTTGACTTTAAAGAGCTAGGATTTGTCAAGTGGCAACTCTCCTACTTCCTAGCTGTCCCCAGGCAGCGTACTGCAATTTTGGCACCCCCAAATAACAAAGCAGAGAGAGAATTGTATAGTATATATCTTCTTTGTGCTCTATGAATCATAGAAATTAAATTTAGTTCTTCATGCCTGGAGTAATTTGGCAAGGGGACATGGAGGGAAGGACACCCTTTGTAAATAGAGTTGTTAAACGGAGTACAAACTTTTATATGGTCTTTTATGGGAACACACTCTTGGGATTACCCAAAAATCAATAGACAAAATAGAAAACAGTAAATCCAATTAACACGGTTTCTGCTCAGCTGTAGAAGTGATTAATTCACCTCATAGGTAGTTCTAATTTTATAGGGTAGCCAAGATCTACAGTGAACAGCAAAACCACAAACCGCAGGGTGCAGCCAGCAAGCGTGTAACACTGCGGAGCTCTTTAGTCCCACAGCAGGAGAGTGAGAATCCCACGGCTGGACAGAAGGACCAGACGAGAAAGAGCTGTGTAGAAAAGTTCATTCAAACTCAAGTCTTTTTCTATGACTTACAAAAAAAAAAGTCTTTTCCACAGAGATGAAAAGATTATATCAGTGATCTCTTCAACAGCATAAACTTAGCGCTGTAACGCGGCATTAGACTGCCACTCTATGGCAAGACACAATCCAGCACATGCTCTGCCTTAGTTTCCCCAGTAGTATTTCCAGCTTGATCTAGTGGCTTATGGCTTCAAGGGTCAACCCATCTCTGTCCCTCTTGTCCTTCCTCACAGACTCCGAAGACAAACTAGTCTCACAAAGAGCTCGCCAGACCAGCCAAACTGGATTTGGAGCATGTCCATCCAAAGAAAAAATCTTACCTTGTTTTGTGGGCTGAGCTCTCAGATTCATCCTGTCTCCAATGGCTTAACCTCTGTGCAAAGCCTACCCTCCTCCAGGGAACTCTGGTTAGCCAAACTCTTCTGAAGTAATCTCAGCTGAAAGCTTCCCTACTTCCAGTTCCCAAATAAGACCTCTCACCTTTCCAGCCCTTCTTACATGTGCAAAATAAAGCAGATTGTGCTGGTGCAGTTTAGTCCCTACTGTAGGTAGTGACAAATCATATTTTAAAAAAATATATACAAGTTGCTGTATCATTGCAGAAAGAATAACCTCCCCACCTTTCAGGCAATAAGTAGATACAAAACATAGAGGAAACTTCCCTTGCTGCTCTCTTTCCCATAATAAATCAGGTTCTTGCCACAGGCAGCTCAGTGTGCAGTGGGTTGAAAGGTGGGGTCAGCACATGGTGGTATCCAAGCTGCCTCGTCACTGTTGCTGGCATTATGAAAGATTTGTATATGCAGAGGTGCAGGAGAATCGTGTGCTTCCCAGTTAGGGTAGGACTCAGTTTAAAAAAAAAGATTATTGATAGAGAAAGAGTGAGAAATAAAAATGCAGAGGGATTCTATTTATCAAGCATTTTGCCCCAGTCAAGTACTGACTGCCATTAGAGGTGCACACAGTGGCCAGTGAGACAGCAGTGCCAGGTTTGGGTCAGCATTAATAGAGAGCTTGTACTGCTTACAGGAAGAACAATTGGTACCATTTGATTTTTGATTGTTTTTTTTTATTCTCATCTGCTTATGTAGTGGTTACTTCTAAAATAGAAAGAGCTTAGTGACTAGAGTTTATCATGAGGAGGGGCTGCAGAAATGTCTTGGTAGGTAAGATAGAAGACAGGAATGGAGACAGACGGGTCTCTCATGAAAAGACTAAGAGAACAGGATCAGTAAGATGCAATTTGTACTCACAGCAGCCCAAATGAAACCCTTGGGGTTTGAGAAATAATAGTTCATGATAAACAGAAGCTTAACAAAGCATGGTCTCACTTGATATTAAAGGATTATAATCTTTCTCCTTAGATAATAGCACTATTCTCGTCAAACAATACACAGAGAACACATATACTGCCCTCATGGTTCTACAACATTTTCCTGGCACATACTGTCTTACAAGCCTGTGAAAGAAATCCTGTTCTTCTTGAAATACCATCGGTGATTCTGAAAAAACAAACAAACAAAAAACCAACAAACCAAACAAGCACTCCCAAAAACCCCACAACAAAACAGACACGATTGTAAGTCCATTGGTGGGAGAAAATTATGTTACTGCACTAATAAGCAGACAGCTTTATCACTGACTACAACTCAAGTCTCAGCAGCTCATAGCTATTGCAGGTGCCCTGTGCTTTGCTATTCTAGACTGAGCTGTGCCCAGTGCTTTCAGGAATCTGGGCAGGATGAGGAGGGAGAAACAGACTGCTCACTAACACCACTGAATTTTCAAAATCTTGTATTTGAATTGTTTCTGAAAACAGCCTGAAGAGTGTGTGGAAATTAAAAATAAAAGAGGATATTTGAGCCAAGTCTGTAAGCAGCAGCTGAACAGGAGCAGGATTTGGCTCATCAGACTACAACAGTGCTCAAGATCTGGGCAGGATTCTGTCACGACCATAGAGAACAGAGACATTACGAGGAGTTCATCCCTGCTGCAACTTGAAACCTTTCACATGAAGTCCAAAATCAAACAGACCTAATGCTTAAGCTAGAAGAGAATCTACTGCAGTTCTATAATCAGAGCTTCTCAGTGTACGAACATGTAAAGCCACATGCCCATTTCTTCATAAACTTTCTGCTAGGCCTATCATCCAGCCTGTCATCCCTTTGACTTGACTCCCAAGTGTTCACAAGGCCTCTAAATGAACAGAGATTCTTCTTTAAGGGAGGTTCAGGTTAGAGATAAGGAGGAAGTTCTTTACTGAGAGGGTCGTCAGAAGCTGGAACAGGCTGCCCAGGGAGGTGGTGGAGTCACCATCCCTGGATGTATTTAAAGAGCAGGTAGACGAGGTACTTAAGGATATGGTTTAGGGGGTAGACAGGAACGGTTGGACGTGATGATCTCAGAGGGCTTTTCCAACCGAGCGATTCTGTGATTCTGTGATTTAACTCTGCAGTGTGGCCTTTATTAATACCTACTCTGCTAAATCCCTCCTTTGGTTCCTCACTGACTTCTGTTTCAGCTGCTATGACATCCTTTTTCTCCAACTTTAATGGAATGTACATGTCAATTATCATAATGCTACAGACAGGATGCAAGTGTGCCAGTATGGCTGTGTTACCTGAGTCTGAGCCCTTCTCATCTTGATCCTGTCCTCTTCTGGCCCATCGCTATTACTGCTACTGCCATGCATCCCCTTTTCTATTAAACTGGATATATATTGCTAGTCTTCACTTCCAAGGGCCTTGATGGATTATCTCCAGCTTACCTATCATCTTTCAGATAGCAGCATTGCTTTGCCAGCTCTCACATCCCGTCAGCCAGTGATGCTCATTTCCATCGTTCAGTGATCAGTTTCCAACATGCGCGATTTCCTTGTCACCATGCAGCTCCTCACGCTGATGGCAGTGGCAGCAAGAGACACTGACAACAGCTAGACCACAGGCACAAGAGCCTTCTGGCCGTATTGTCAGCACTAACCTGTAGTGTCTTACTGTTACCTGCTACTTCCCTGCCACTGTGCCTCCATTTCTTGCTCCCTATGCTTTGATAACAAGCTCTTTGGAGCACAGACTTTTTATTCTGTGCCAGTATTAGTTTTGACTTGCCTGACATTTCTAGAAATAGAAGTCATGCGAACATGGTGGGCTTCTATTCTCTGGCAGTGTCTTTAATCTCCTTAACAAATATTAATTTTTTTGGTGATGAATTGGCTAGTAGTTCATTATGCTTACAATAAAAAGTCAGTTGAAGCTCAGGGTTTTGTTTCAATAAAAACGTGGACTTCTGTTTGAAAATTGATTTCAGAGTTTAAAAAGCCAAAGAGAAAGCCTTCTGGATAAACAAACATCTCAAAAGCAAACCTAAGTGAACTAATGTGGTAAAAAACACTGGCAACAATCTTCAGAAAACCAAACTATTATCTCTCACTTGACTTTTATAATTCTGCCTGCTCCCTATGGGACTGGCGTTCCTGTTCGTGACTTGCAGATGATGCTGCAAATCATGAAAACATAGTTGGGTACTAATTTTGCAGCACAGCAGACAAACAAGTCATCTCTACTTACCGTGAGAATTTTTAATGGAAAGACTATCCTGAAATTCAAATATGGGATTGGGAAAGCTGGGCACTGCATTCTTTCTGGTCTTTTGAGGTGGCTTCAAATATGCTTGAAATACCAAAACACATTAAAAACATGCATCCTTGAATACGCACTTAATTTCTGGGCCTCATCTCCCAAAACAGTTGAGGTGTTTTGCACACAACCATAGAGTTTCCTTCTTGCACAAACTGAAACTTAATGTCACCAGTAAGAAGTGACTGGCCTCTCTCTGCATAATAAACAAGTGGGTCCCATGATAAGGGACATCAGATTTAGACAAGATTTATCTCAGTTCTGAGTAAATGATTCAGCTACTTCATTTCCTAGGGAGAAAATCAACATGTTCTTGTCTAAGCAGTTTTGGTAATGGGAGCTAAGACTGCAGAAAACCTTGACAGAGAAAGGACATTTAAAGGCATTTTCCCTGATTACAAAAACATTTTCTTTGTGTGTTTTTTTGCGGCTTCAGTAACAAAATGTTATTTAATAAGAAAGTTCTCATCCTCTCTTGCTTCCCCCCCCAAAAATACCCCTCTACCCAGCCAAAAATTTAAGCCTTTGCTGTTACTACATAAAGAATATTTTACTAAATAAATGCATTGCTGCTGCCTTTGACTCAAGAGTTGAAATTGCTACATTTTTCAGTGTTTATTTATAGCAAATAATTGTCAGGGAGAAGAGGTAATGAGAAATACTGTCACTTCTACCTCCACGAATTCAAGTGAAGGTAAGTTAAAAAATCCTAGCCATGCAATCAGTACAAAGTGTTGCTCTTATATTCCTGACTATGGATATACTTAACGGTCTACTCAGTCTTTTTGTTTCCAAGTTCATTGACTCATGTTACTTTCTTGGATTTCTTTTAAAGTGAAGGAACAGGGCTGTTTATTTTCAGAGAACGCCCTTGTGCAGCAGTCGAAACTAGTTACCATCATCAGGCTACTGCAGTGATTTCAATGTGCTCTAGTGTCTTGCAGACAGCCAGTCAACAATGATCATGTTGGTTACTCCATAAAAAACAACAGAAAAATAATCTCATGGCAGCATTCTGAAGTTAGATACCACAGAAACTCAAAGCTATTTTTCTAAGCATAAATATTTCAAATTTAAAGAACAGTAGATCTGTTAGGACACAATTTTACAGTTCACCAAAACAGATATTCTGCAAAACATACATCAAACCTCCAGGTCTAATTGCCCTTGCAGAATTAAGAAGTTTTGTACTTTTATTGACTTCTCAGATAGTGTAAGTCAACGTGGCTCTGCTAACTCAGCTCTTATCACTCGAAGATCTGTGCTCCCCATTACAAAGCAACTGAAAAGCTGGTGTACATTGCCTAAGGAAGATTCTGCAACAGAAGCTTCCAAGCACCATACAGAAGCCAAAGCACCTTCCCCTTCCCCTGTTTCTGGACAAGCCTTCTGGAGCTGCTTTACAGTGGAAAACCAGTGGAGGTTTTTTTCCATTCACTCTGCTGATTTGAACACTACAGGACCTCATTCTCTAGAGGATCTTCTTGATGGTTTAACAAGTGACTTGAATCAGCTGCAATTCAAGTTCACTTACGTGTGAAGCAGAAAGAGCAGCATTTCATTTTTCCTGGTGATGTGTTAAGATGATCAAATAGTCAGGTGTTCGAACACTAAAGGAATCAAACAAAAACTGAACTAAAAATAAAGAAAAGCAGGAATTTAAAAATAGGACATGGGTGTTGGACTACGTCAGGAAACAGCAAGGGCCAGCTGCTCCATAGGGGCTAGGAAGCAGAGGATGATCAACCAGAAGGGCAGGACCCTCACCAGCCAGGGCACTGTCTCGCAGCACATGAGTGAGGTGAGCCAGGCAGAGCCAGAGGTTGTAGCCAGGATCAGCTGAAAGTCTAGGCCATCAGGCAACTCCATGCTAGCAGGGCAAGTCCTGGGAGCAAAAGGCAGCAAGTTAGGGTCAGTGACCATACCCAGGGCCTGATCAGTGAGGTTCATAGCTGGGCACAGGCTGATAGACTCAGGGAGGGAGTGCAGGACCAGGCCTAGGCTAAAATGCAGCCCCTGGCGCCATGGTTAGGAGGGGTGTCAGGTAAGGCTGGTCAGGGCAATTAAGACTAATTAGTGCACTTGGGTCCCTGACAGACCCTGGGTTTCAAATTCTTATTAAATTCTCACTACTAAATTATACTAAATTGAATTTTTAATAAATGAGCACATTTTCTGAAAGAGAGTCTTACTACCTTGGACTGATGTCACCCTAAATACCTGCTAACCATCTGGCCATTTATTTAGGAACTTAAATTTGGATTTCAGATCTTCTGACATTTTGGAAGTTTAGAGCATGAAATCTCACACGATAATTTTATATATATATAAAATCATCTGTTGCATTAGAGAGAGAGATGTTGGTATTGAATAAGAATCTCTAAGAACAGAATAGTTTGAGAACAACCATTCTGAGTTAGTCCAGAGGTCTGTCTAACCCAACATCCAGAGGCTGAAAGCAGCCTGCCAGGAAAGAGCGGA